>NW_028278691.1:0-216439 GCF_059751315.1 Micrasema longulum | reverse complement strand
TTGCCAAAATAAGAACCAAAGTAATAAAATCCAAATGGGGAACTAATTTATTACCGATGCCGGTGGGCATTGGGATCGGTTTGCGTTTATGATACTATGTAAGTGTCTAAGTACCTAAATGGTGTTTTGGCCGTTGGAATTGCGTGAAAAAAATCCAAGCTTTAAGAATTTAGTAAGCACAGGCTTAGCACCTCATTGCAATTTACAACTTCTTTTTTTAGTTTATAACTGACATCCTCGTTTCGGGAGTTTTTTTACAATGTTTTTTTAAAAATGTTATATGGTCAATGCATAATGAACATTATGAAAGGGTGATGTCAGATAAGTTAAAACCTAACTCTTGAATTATAAACACGACTACTAACAAGCAGAAGTGTTTCAATTTGTGAAAAAATGGAAATTATTTGTAAAATAGAATGTGGCGCGAAATATATTGAAGTGTGTAAAAAGTTTACTCTATCCTTATCACATTGTTAACATTGTGAAAAAATACAAACGATTATTTACCTGAATTGGAAATTGAGAAACTGGTATGTTTGCAAGCATTCATTATAATTATCAATAGTGACGATATGCAATGGCGATTGGATTTAAAAAACTTTTATCTGGTATAACGAGTAATGCTTATAACGAGCAAATTTAGTTGGTCCTCTCGAAGTCCTATGAAGTACATATTATGTACTCCTGGATTACTTTCTTTCAGCACAAAGATGCTAAGGCTACCAGATTTCAGAGAGCTCCTTTGGGCAGCTTTTCTCGTTTGACAATGAGCAAATTTTCCGTGTATGTGGGCACCGCCAAGGAGACCTATGTCCTCAGATGCGGTGTGCGGTATGTGGTGGGCAAGCTATTGTTTTTTGGGTGATCATGAGCAGGCTATAAATTGCCTGAACTCAACCACCCCATCCTGTTATAACATATGTTGCCACCGATTGGAAGAGTGCAAATGTTAATTTTCCCGAGCTAGATTACTGCACTCCTATTTCCTCCTACCCTACTATAATCTTATTATATGTACATGTATTCTTGTTTTTTTTTTTTAAACATGGTTTGAATTTTTTTTCTTCCGTCTGAACAATTTTTCGGTGTGTGCAATGGGTGTCTCACGCTTATAATACCAAAAAAATTGTGTTAATATAGAGGTCGTCTGAGAATTAAAGGCCTTTATTCATTTTTGGCAATGCTGACGTTGTTCTCAAAAAATGGTAGCACTAGTGTGTAGCGTGGACTTCCCCCTCTAGAAAGAGTAGTCAACTGGCTCTGTGGCTGCTTCAATGTCTGTCTGCGAGGTGCGTTTAGTCATATGCTTTTTCAAAGAAGAAAGAATCCGTCCCGTTGAAATCCATCATCGTCTTTCATCCATTTATGGTAATGTGATGAACCAGTGTAACATCAGGAAGTAGTGTGCTGAATAGAACGAGTATTGATGATGAGGGGAGAGAAAAGGTAGGAGGTCCTCAATCGATGGCGCTTTGTTGAAGAAAATCAATGATAATGTCCGTGAAGATCGCCGTCTGACAGTACGTGAGTTTGTAGCTTTGATCAAAGTTAAGTAAGATCAGTAAGTCTACCGTACAAAGGATTTTGATAAAAAAATTAGAGTTAATAAAAGTTGGGTGCCCAAAATGGTGTGGAAAGTGTTTGAGAGCAATTTCCATCTTTTTCTTCACCTAAAGCATCATATGGCCGGAAAAACCTTCGAGACCGACTAGGACGTAGCGAAAGAGGTAAAAACATTTTCTAGGACGGCGGCGCTGGAGTTATATGTCAAGGGAATTAAATACCTAGTAAAAAATAGTTGACATATGTACCTACATGTTATACACTTTTTATGTAAAAATTAAAATATATTTGTACATCGTCAACGGCAATCCATCACCGCGTAACTCAAATTTGGCCACTTTAAAGGAGAGGGATTAAAACATTTTTTTTATGTGTATTCAGTAAAATCTTACTTTACTATTATGTGCAATGTTTTTTTTGTTTTTACTTGCAATGTTTGAATTTATTTACTGCTGAATGGCATAACTAGATGACTTGTGATATTACATATGCGGTGATGGGTTGCTGTCGACAACTTGCTGTTTTTTTACCCTATAAAATCAATTATAATCCTAGATTTTCCTTGCGTCTTTACTTCATTAAACAATTTTTTTTTTTCAGAGATCAATTCACAACAACAGAAGTAAATATGGCCCGAGTGTATAATTGGGATGTGACTAAAAGGCAAGCTTCCAAAGCCAAAGTAGCCGCGTAATTAAACGGAAGAATATTTTTCAAAAATCTGAAACTCTAATTTTGCACAGCTGTTCTGTAGAATCAAATTATTTTGTATAACTTTCAATAATACTGTATATGCATCATGCCTCTGAAGAGTTTTGAACGGTGTATGTAAAAAAATATTGATATATAAAGTGTATAGAAAATCTTACATATATAATGTAGAACATACATAAATAATAATATATGTATATTATACACAATACTCCAGCTAAAAACTTAACAAAATTATAAGTGCTTATTTTTTAGTTAATTCCTTAAAACTATTTATACTCTTGCTTGTTATATTTTAAGTCTTTCCGAAAAAGTTCTTAAAAATATTACCGAAATAAATTTTATATAACGAAATAAAGTCACAATGATGTTTACAAAATTTTAATTTGTAAACCACATAATTAAATTTTATTAAGATCTTAGCTATTTGCCCATATTTATCTTCAAATGTTCTCGAATTGAGGCTTAGTACAGAATTAGCGACTGGCTGTATAAATCAGAACCGAATATTTAAAATGATTATTGGGTTTAGAAAAAAAATAACAGTAATAATGACTGTATAGTTTGTACAACAATGTTTGAGTATGTCCAAATGCTTGCAGACTGGCTGGATTTCTTCCCTAGGGAGTTGTTCATATTTAAATTTATTTCAACAGAGAGGGAAAACATCTTAAACCAGCCAATGACAGGTCATAAGCCCTGTAAATGCCTAGACTTCTATGTTCCCTCCTCAAAAATGTTTTCCCTCTCTGTTGAAATAAATTTAAGTATAGTTTGTATTTCAAACAATCAATTTTTTTTTGTGAAAAAGTGACCTCATTTCCAGAATTCTATATATTTTTTTGGGGGTGTTTTTATTGTTGTTTACTAACACTACAATAGTCTAATTTTCAGAATTGAAATAATTTAATAAATAAATACGTTGTTCAAACTGGCCAGTTTTTACACAAAATAATTGTATTTATAAAAAATTAAGAACCCAATATACATGTTTTGTGTTTGACCATTGTTGTAGATAAGTACTGGATTTAATCCACTGCGGCAGAATAGTAAATGCGTAACACCTTGTAAAGTGACTGGCAGGTCATAAGCCCTGTAAATAGCTAAACATAGATTCTCCATCTTCAAATATGTATCTATCAATCAAGTTTCGTGTTATTTCCAAATAATTTTACAAGATACACATTTACACTTTATATGTACAACATATTAATTTACTATTATTATTGCTTTTTTTTATTTATTCAAATTATAAAATAATCTAACATTACTTGTGATTTTTTTTAAACATTAAAACTGTATCCTTGTTTAAAACAGCAAATTATCCCAATTTGGTAAGGTGATTACCAACAGGGCTTATTTACTACGTACCCTTGAGATTTCCAGGAAAATCTTCCCCAATAATCTAAGCAGAAAATTTGAAGTATGTAATACAAATTCATGTTAATATTTCTCCATTCTAAAGTTAATGAAAAAGCTTTTTTCAAATATGCAAACCTTAAAATTAAATTATTTAAATCACTTATGTACATGCATATAATTTTTCTTTAATATATTTGGTGATCATTTCATTATCAAATTAATCCAAAAATAAAAGTATGTTTACCTAAGTAAACCTTTTGGTTGTGCCAATATCAACTAATTTTATTTAGAATATACATTATAAGGGTTACAGACATTTTAACACACTGAAACCTGCACCTTTTATCTTCCTCGTCCTCCCAGTAGATTAAGTAAAAATCTGATAGCCAAACAGTTAACTGCTTCCCGCTATCGACTTCGCGCAATGCACCACACGCGCTACCCGCCTATCTTAATTTTTGTGAGAAAGTAAAACATCCCAGAAACAAGCTCTCAGCCCTCTAGTCATCAACTGCACGGCCACTTGGCCCCAAAATTTAATAGCTATTTGGCCTTCTTGTTAAACTTGCAATTTAATGAGCAAGTTCAGCCCTACAGGAAATCAGATATAAAAATGCATTCTTACACTTAGTAAAAATAAGAGCATTAAATTTTACTGCGATTCTTGGAAGCGTATAAAAAAATATGAAGAAAAAAACAAATACTTTGAACGACATCACTAGTTCTTCCGAATTAACCAACGACAAGATATTTGTGATAGCTTTCCGGCTTACGGTAAGTCAACTGAACAATTAACAGAACTCACCAAGAAGAAGGGGAAGAGAACTTGGGACACTTGTGGAGTCATTAAAAAATACAAAACTTTAAAAAGAAATAGTAAATAAATAGCATTGATAATAAGATGCATAATTTATTTTTGGCTTAGTTTAATTAACGAATAAAGAAATAATAAGAAACCACAAAACTTCTTCATTGCAAATTAAAAGGTTGCAATTATATTGAATAGAGGGAGGATGGTTATTACATATTTAGTTCGTTGAATGCAGATTCTTGAAATAAATGTAATGCTTGATGCATTTTTTTTAAACCTGTGTTTTTTATGACATCTGTTAAATTCTTTATTTATTATATATTTGAAAAATATGTCGAAATTTAATTTACAAGCCAAGCAAATCACATAATGAATTTTTCACTCAACACCTTCCGTACAATGTTACATTTTCATGATTACTGAAGTTTTGTCAAAAGATTATATGTAAATATTTCATTCTGAAATGTTATAAAAAAAAATTCACTAAAATATTGTGTTCGGACCTGAGATACCAAACAAGTCTTCAAATGTTGCTACAATATCGGTGTTTTAACTGCAGTGTCTTATGTACCATAATTTATTTTCATTTATTATGGAAATCATAGTCTTTAACCGTTTTAAAAAGTAAGACCAATTACAGATTTCACATTATTTTATTATGAATACTGGAGAGGGGAAAAAATAAATAAATAATATAATGTTTTTTTTTGAAGACATGGTATAGTTCCAACTCTACCTTCCTCCTCTCTCTCTGCTTCCGTGAACATTTATATTTATTACAAAAAATCGCAGCCAACAATAATTTGTTAGATACAGGTGGTAGATGTATGTAAAAATTAAGCAGGAGACAAATTTAAAATGTCTTAACAGATCTGATAAAACTATAGTATTTACAGTGTAATATGCCGATGTCACTATAACTGTCATAGGTAGTCTGTATTATTCGAAGAGTGCTATTCTTCATATAATTAGTCCGTGGGCTCAGATTGTTGAAGAGTACAGAATGACTAGTTCTACGGACAGGGACTCAATATGAAATGCTTATAACAATTCCTGGGCTATCGATTAGGTTATTTACAATTTTATAGAGAAAGCTCATATCCAACATGATACCCCGAGTTGCGAGATTTTTAATTTTATGAAAATTAGCACTCATTCCTACTGAAAACTTTATTTTTAAAATCTAATTGTCTAAGAAAACAGTTTTGAATATGTTCAATGCGATTTTTATAAATATTATATCGAGGATTCCAAATCGGAGAACCAAACTCTAGGACAATACATACATATAAAAAAAAAGTTTTGTTGATCATAGGAATAAGATCAGCAAAACATAAGTGCTTTATTTGGAGGTCTCTGGGTTTATTTGAATTTTTTTGCCAAGTTCTGCTAAGCCATATTTTTAATGACAAAACTATCCATTTTATGCAAGATTATTTTAATACAGCAGCATACATTTAAAAAAAACATTTTCCTTCATGCACCTAGTAGAATGTAGGGAGCCAGTATGTGCTGGCAGTTTTCCTACTTTTACTGCACCGTGTCTTGATCATTGCTGTTTTTTTTTTCAATATTGTATGACATTTATTGAAACATTTTTTTCAATACTATAGTGTTCTGGTTTTCTGGGTTATGAGATGTGTTTTGTTTTTCTTTTTGATGTTTCGGATAGCATTGCGGGATGCACGGCTTTTTGATTTCATATTTATTTATACTTTCACATTGTTTGTATTCTTCTTCTTATACAGAATAATGTTCCCTCACTAGGGTGTCCCGTGCCGAGGGAAACATTTTACAAAATGTGAAACATGCCTTAAATTAGATATTTAACAAAGTTAACATAATAATAACAATAAAAAATTAAATTAATTCAAAAGTAAACAAAATCTAGATCGCGCCAAACTAAAAATAAATAAAAGTTTGTGAGCGCATTTCTAATTTTTTTTTAATTAAAAATTACCGTAAATAATAAAATAACAAAAAATAAAACGATTAACTAAATATCTGAAAAATTGCAATAAATTGTATTTCACAGTGACCAATTTCCTTTGAGATCCCACCAATATGAATGCAAAAGAATTATTTTTATTCTCAATTTTTTTACGGCTCTTTAGATTGCAGTTAGTTTTTCTAGGATTTGGGTTTTTTTGGGTTATTGTGTATCAGCCCTGACGATGGATGCTGAAATGCCATCAGAAACGTCGGAAGAGTGCGAACCACACACGGCACAGTAACTCAGAAAAACTAATTGTGTATTTATATTCTGTGAGACAGTTTTTGTTTAAGCGATAAATCCCATAAAAATATTATTCAAATAGGTAGTACTTTAGTTGGCTTGATTATAAACAACATTGCATCTCATTTTGATTAGGAAGAAATTATAATAAGAATAAAATAAGACAAGTCTTTTAGTTAGCTTTATTTATTGTGAATAACATTATATGTAATATTCACACAAGAATTTAAACAGCATAATAAAGTGGAAAGATAATAATTAACAGGTATAATATATAGAATTTAATTTAAGTATTACTAAAAGGTAGGTAAACTATGTACCTATGTAAAGGAATGGTTTTGATTGGAATGTATTCGAAACTAACCTTGGAATGAACATAATAATTTAAAAATTCGAAGTTTTTATATCAATATAAAATTAGTTTTATACAATACAATTTAAACATTGAATAATGTTTTTTTTCAACAATCGAAGGTATTTGTTTCTCAAAAAGTTAAATATTCAATAATTCCATTTGAAAACGTATTTCAGCCCGGAACTTAAATATCGCAAAAAGTATAATAAATATAAATAAACATTTTACTAAATGTTAATAAATAGTTGTACATAACCACCTACGGTTAGTGCAGTTATTAAGTACTTTTACTAAAGATAGATTAACAATTAAGCAGACTTATTCAGTGTATTTTTGTGAGGTTCACATTTATATTTGGCAGAGGAGTGCAGAAAAACTATAAGTAAAAGACCCCTGAAAATAAGAAAAATTAATCTAATGCTAAATAGTGATAATACCCCGTGTGAACTAAAGAATGTAAGATGCAACTATTTCCGGCAGTTCTGATCTAGGCCCAAAACTATTTTTGTGCATTTCGCTCCTCATAAATAACTATCAACAGTATCTCTTGGCAACAAATATATTTAAATTACTTCAGCTCAATTTTAACAGTTATAATTTGTACAATGTTTATATTAAATACTTTTTAAGGTTTTATTTGAAACATACCTAAATTTGACTAGTATTTAGGAACCAGTAGTAAAATTCGTTATATTATCCTTCTGGGGCCGGAGCTGCTCTGTAAGAAGCAAGTTCTGCCTCAAGTTCGGCTATTCTTGCTGTTGCTACTTCATATTCTTCCACGGAAACACCACCAAGGTGCTGGCGTACATATCCCAGGGCGTCGTCGGGTTTTTCTGGTTCTTCATACAAACCCACTAGCACTTTTGTCAAAGCATCCATTACTCCTGCTCGGTCCAAATATTTACGGAATTCTTCACGCTTTGTATCTAAGGGCTGTAACAATTGTTAGCTTAATTAAAACAAACAAATGACTAGAGCAATATTTGTTGGATCACATTGATAAAATACCTTGTACGCAGACATTTTTCATCAACGGCACTCACTTAAAACACGATATTTTAAGTATGGTAATGCGAATAATTGTTGTATACATAAAACCGTAACGATCACGCAATTTCGTAGAATTGAAATTAAATTTCGCTGCAACAATATTGAAATTGAAATATTCACTTTTGGAATGTCTTGTTATTCAGTGATGCCATGTGCGTAAAAAAATTCCAAAGAAACTTAGTTCTTACCTACGTGTACCGCAAAAAAAATGTTTTGTCATAAAAAAAATGGACAAACACGTAACGTACGAACTTTGCTTTGCAGCAAATAAAATATTTGCAAATTGTTTTTATTTTTTAAATATTACTCTATTACAATAATTATTGTACGTCATGATTCTTTCCATTTTTCATTACGTTTTCACATAATACTGTCGATTTGATTTCGAAACGTTTTTTAAAAGATTTAACTACTTAGACTTTTTTTAATATACGGCATGTTGAATTCACATTTGCTTTTCCACTTGTGTCCATGTAACATTGAGTGAAATAGAACCAGAATCTTGGACGAGCGTTTTCGACTCGATAGTTATTCTCAAGTAAACATACTGAAATGGGAAATCGAGTGGAGATACGTGCGCTTCGCAGTGTAGTAGTTGACGCATTTGCATACCATATTTGAGGTCCTGAGTTTGTTTTCTGGCAAGGCAGACATAAAATATTTGTTTAAATTATGAAAATATTTAAAATGCCCCCAAAGTTGAATTAGTAGGATAAGCCGTAAGAACTAAGAATATTTATTTAAAAATAACGTATTTATTTTTACACTGCAACATTTTACCGTCCCTGGACTAGCATTAATTATTTCACCTTCATTTAACAGCGTTTAGTTATGATGATAATGTTTTTTCAGTACTAAGAGTATTAAGTATATTTTATACCTAGTTGAACCGACATTATTTGAAGCGTATGGGTGAATATCGTTGAAAAGTGGTACATCAAAAAAATATTCTATTTGCTTTGTTTTAAATAGGTTTCTAGAAAAGTCTTACTATTGAGCTCGCTATTTTTACATGAGTGGCAGAAATATTTTTTATTAGTTATCCAGATACGTATACAAGATATGAAAAACAAGTAAAAAGTTTATGCAAATTTTATGTACTGTCTTTTAGATACTTACCTTTTTTTAAAAATAGTATTTTTGAAAAATTTACGTTGTTACACAATCATCTGTGAAGTTCTAACGAATACAAAATTACATGAAAAATGTCTGGAAAAATTAATTTTGGTTCCGAAATAGATTATACTTGGATTTCAAAAATATATAGCGGAGGTAACAAGATTAAAATAAAAGACTTCGATTATTATATAAAATAATTATAGGGATTCTAATACGCTAAATAATACAATTTATTAATGCAATAGAATTGCATTTTCATCACAATATAAAAAAGTTGTCGATTTAGTTATTATCCCACCGTTATGCGTTACTTACCTGTCTTTAAAAAACTTTCGAATGAAAATAGATAGTAGGTACTAATATAGAATGATATAGAAATGTAACATTGTTTCATATGTGGAATAATGCAGTCTCCTTATCGAAACGTATTTTTTTACAAGGTGCATTGATGCTGTTAGCACTCACATAACAGTTTGGGACAACAGCTACAAACTTCCACTCTTCTAGAACCTCGACACAGACAAACGAAAAAGCTTTAGCGTGGGCGGAGCTCTGAATTTCAGAATGAATATGGATTATATTATCTCAGTTTTGTGCCGTTGACTGTTAATTATAAATAATTTATAACGCCGAGTGTACTTTGTGAGTTTCCGGTAAGTTTATATAATTAGAAAATTGGTGCTAAATTGTTATACAACAAAATATTACATTTTACAGAAACAAAGAATTAATCTCCTACAGCGATTCGCGATGCTACTTACAAAATTTGTCAAAAGAGGCAACCTTGCATGTCAAAATCAAAATAATATTAATCTTATATCAACTTGTATTGAGAAGCTCGCTTTTATGCTTGTCACTTTCCGTTAATATTGTTTGGATTGCTAAATAGTACAAAGGTATATTAAAAGTAAGAAAGTAATAAACTTAACCTCAAAAGTGTTGTCACAGTGTTTACTCACCTGTAAAAAAATAAGGTCATGATATTTTTGGTGAGTCACAGGATGTAAATGTGTATGTAATATTTTGTACCTATGTGTACTACCAATAATAGCATCAAACTGGTTGCAATATTTAAAATAAATTTAAAATTGTGTGTCAGTTTTATGAAACTAAATTAATTTCAAACCGATTTGTGGATAAGTTATAGGTAAAAAAATATTGCATATATTATAAAGTACCTACTGAATTGGGACGATCAATTTTTCTAACACGTTTTTATAAAAATGTTAATAATCGATTTGAAAAGTTTACGAGCTTTTATTATTTTTATTTATTATTTATATTTTTTTTAAATTTTACAATAGGTATACATTAGTTAAAAATACAAAAGAACTACTACATTAACACAAAAAAAACCCACAAAGGTATGGCCTGTGTGTGGGGATACATTTTATTTTTAGTTGAAATAAATGAAGGTATTTAAATCCATTTTTTTTTATCCATAATTTCAACCAAAATTTTAATCGAAATATATTCAAATAATTAATATCTATCATACTGTCCATATGAAATGCATTGAATAGTTTTGGAGCTGTGTCTTTGCCCGAGTCTGGATTTACAATAAGGGATTTCAAGTAAACTATTAAATCTTTGACTAGATCTATTTAAAAAATTAGGGAATAAATTTTAGCGCATAAAAACATATTTTAGAAATTGCTGGCAATAGATTTCTCGTAGCTTCAAACGTTCAGCTTCCTGAAATAATTGGTAGGAGGGAAAAGTTGAATTGAAGTTGAGTTGTAATGTCGTTATAACTCATACTCGATATTTTCCACTTACTTACGGATGTTTTTGTATTATTTTTTAACTTTATATGATGAGTTTATTGTCATTAGTTTTTTTTTCTTCCGTTGCACCGGTATTTAATATGTCTGTGGTTGCATCCAATAATTTATTATATACCATCTAGAATATCAACGCAAAGACAGTCCTGAAACCTAATTCCTAATTGATTGAAAATGGGAATAAAAAACTTTGTTATTCTAAAATACCAATGACGAACAATCTTTCTAAAGATTGTACACTTATATACCTACCTACCAACTAAAATTTGATATTGTCGTTGACAATTTTAGTAACAAAGATTTTAAAAAGATCAATTCTTACAAATATTTTTTTGTTTTTATACATTTTGTGTATCAGATAGAGAAATTTAATATACGTACATAGATAATGTACGTATATTAAATTAAGTACACACAGAAATAATACACGATAAGTAATGAAAATAATACCGAAATTTTTGATAAAAATATACCTGTGATCTTTGCAAAAAAGCTGCTGTTTTGATTTATGATGTGTAACTACGGTAAATAGTACACGTGATTAAGAATTCATTTACAAACATCTTACATATATGGGTATACCTTTGTTGGTGGTACTTATGTTTAATTTTTCGTATATTTATGAATGTAGGTAAAATGCGGACTAATGGGTATAGAAAAAATAAGTGCATTCATAAGACTTTTGGTACTAGATTAGGGTTGCCATATTTTGCTAGGGTCTCGTCGGGACGTTCTGAAATGGGGATATGTAGCAACAAAAAAAGCAAATTTTTAATGGTTTTACAGAAATATATGTATGTTTTTCTTACTTTTTATGTGGTGCTTCAATTTATGTTTATATTTACATATTTTTTCTAACTTGATATTGACGTAATACTGCAATATTGATTCTACAGTTCTGGCAGCAGACATTTTTTATCGATGCTTTTTACTGGGCCAACATCAATTACATAACTTTTTTCAATGTGATTTTATGAGTAGGAATGGAAATTAAATACTCGCTAAATTTCAAAAATTGAAAAAAAAATCTTTTACAGAGCCCATTAACTTCCACTCTATCGAGGCAAGATGAGCTTCAATTAATTTCTTAAGATACATCAATTGCTGGAAGCATTTGCAACCATATTTACACCTTCGCAGTCAGTACGGCCGTAGAAAATTTATGTTGATTAACAGCGTTGTACTGTGTAAGTCTAAATCGGGACATTATAAGTTTCATCGGGACGTCGGGACAGAGGGCTCCATAACGGCGACAGTCCCGATATATCGGGACGTATGGCAACCCTATACTAGATAAATAAAAAGCTGTGCAAAGCTGTGCATGCACCAATATTTTTTATAATTTTTATTAGAAACAGTTTCGTAAATGCAATAAAAGTGTTATTTTTTATATTTCAGAATGGCTTCGCGAGGAGTTATTCTGTTCCTTGTGGCAGTTTCCTGGGGTATGGTGGTGCGAGGAGCGGGGCAGGGAGATTGCGGACCATCCTTCAAAGGAAAGTGTTCCTGCGGCATTCGAGATTATGATTTTCGTAGCCAGTATGTTGTCAATTGCACCAACCAAGGTTTCCGGGACACCGATATCCTGCAGTACCTACCACCGGAAACGCAAGTCTTAATTTTCACTGGAAACCAAATTCCCGAGATGCCATGGAATGTGTTCGGCACTCTCAATACGCTCGAAAAATTACGAGTAGTGGATATGAGCAATAACAAAATAAAAGAAATTAAAGGTAAATCGTATCACCATGTTCAAAATGTCGAAAGGCTTATCTTGAATCACAATGAGCTTGTGATATCTGACGAAGATGCCGACATCAATTACCACCATCCGAGGGTTTTGTCAAATTTTGTCAACCTATTGGAATTGCATTTGACAAACGCGTTTGAAGATAATACCGATGCGGCTCTCGCCGATGATCTTCACGACATATTTGTTAATAGCAATCTAACAAGATTGCAAAAACTTCACTTAGAACAAAACGAAATAATCACTTTCAGAGATCATAGAGTATTTTGCGATTTGCCCGAATTAAGGGATTTGCATCTTGGGGACAATTTATTAACGGGGATAAATTTTAATGTAAGTTGCTTGAAGCACTTGAGATTTCTCGATCTAGAAGAGAACCAACTGGAAACATTAACAAGTCACGAGTTGAGTGTATTCGATAAAATCAACTCGCATCCTCACAGAGAAGAAGGATTGGTTGTAGATTTGAGAGGTAATCCCTTTGCCTGCGATTGTTCAGTGTGGGACTTTTATAGTTGGCTTAAGAAGACAAACGTTACAGTTCGCCGGAAAGAGAATGTCCGTTGTTCCAAACCTAAGACTTTTTCCGGTACTACTATAATGAAGCTTAAAGTTACTCCATGTTCGTTATCATCTCCTAGAAATGTTACGACCAAAGGACAAAAGGCCACGATGGGTCTTTTAATTTTAGTCACTTTGGCTCTTTTTTCTTTAATAATTTTATTGATTTACACTAGCAGATTCCAGTTCAGAGCTAAGTTGTCTCCTATGGTCGAGGCTATCACCAAAAAAGTACAATACACCACTATAAAAAATCGAGAAAACATTGAAGATATTTAATATATTTTTGTAAATTAATTTATGGTGCCTACTATACATTTGTACTTATATTTTTATATTTATAATCACGTGCCTACTAAATCTATTTTATTATCATGTTTTGGAACTAGTTATAAGACCTTTGGATGAGTGGAATATTGGCGTCAAGGTGGGAGGTCAACAAATATCAAATCTGAGATATGCAGACCGATGCAAACCGAGCTAGCAGAAGCCTTCAGATGAATAGAGTTGGAGAGTGAGGCTCTGGGTCTGAAAATAAATAAAAAAAAGACAAAGCTAATGATTGTAGACAGAGCTGGCAGTCTCCTAAGGACAAGACAGATGCAAGACCTTGAGCTGATAGATGACTTTGTGTACCTCGGCTCGATTATCTCCAACAACGCCAGTTGCAGACCTGAGATTGGTCGCAGGATTCAAATGGCCAAGGAAGTAATGAACCGTTTAGAGAAGATTTGGCGAGATCGAGGTATATCAATAAACACAAAAAAGCGGTTGATTAAAGCCCTGGTATTCTCCGTTTTTCTATATGAGGCTGAAATGTGGACAATGCGTGCATACGAGAGGAAGAGGATCGATGCATTCGAGATGTGGTGTTGGAGAAGGCTGCTGCGTGTGCCTTGGACAGCCAGAAGGGCAAATGCATCGATACTGAAAGAGCTCCATATTACAACTCATTTATCAGTGGTGTGTTTGAGAAGGATACTGTCTTTATTTAGACATATTGCTAGACGTGAGCCAGACAATCTAGAAAAGGCAAAAATGTCTGGCCGAGTTAAAGGCAGGAGAAGCCGGGATAGAATCCCATATATGTAGATGGACTGACCAAATAAAGGTGGCTACGGGGCTAAAATTCGATGAGTCAGTTCGTCAGGCTGAATACAGACTAGAGTGGAACAGACTAATCAGAAGTGTTCATGCTGATCACGATCCTCAGCATTGAGGGACTGACTTGGAAGAAGATAAGACCTTTACTACTACTATAATGCCATTCCCCCAAACGAGATTTATGTTTACTAATCCAATTTACCTACATCCTGTTTCAAGGCCGGACCACTAAACTTTAAGGAGATAGATAGTTTATGGAAATTTAAGAACAAATACTGAAGATAAGAAATAATTTATTATCGTGTGAAAAAAAGCGTCTGCCATACAACTATTACATAAAAAAATTACCTGAATTTTTGTAGAATAAAAAATATATTATTTCAACAATGTTTGAGTATGTCCAAATGCTTACAGACTGGCTGGATTTCCGCCTTAGGGAGTTATTCATATTAAAATTTATTTCAATAGAAAGGGAAAACATTTTTGAGAAGGGAATATGGAAGTCTAGGCATTTACAGGGCATCATCATCATCAATACACAGTAAAGTGGCCACTTAAACCAGCCAATGACAGGTCATAAGCCCTGTAAATGCCTAGACTGCCATATCCCTTCTCAAAAATGTTTTCCCTCTCTGTTGAAATAAATTTAAATATAAATATATTATTTATCTAAATTTTTTTATCTGGCCTTGGCGCTTTATATATTGAAATTATTATAACTGCGTGCCATTACTGCATTCACAACAAACTCATATTTCAATTTTTGTGGAAATACGCCGCAACATTTGACTTCTTGATAAATTGCACAACTTATTTCTAAAAGTATTATTTACCTTAGTTTTATGTAATACTTCCATAGTATTTTAGAGCTCAAATAAATCGTTTGATTTAAACGTAATTATTTTATCGTGGCATACATTTTTTATATTTTATGGAGAAACGATTGAAAAATAATTTGTACTATTTGTGAAAATAAATTTATCTAGTCATAAAATTGAATAGATTTTTCTTAACCTTAAGCCTACATTTCCTTAATTTCTCATTAAACATGTTTTGTATCAGGAAACGTAAAAAATGTAAACATCAATCTTTCTAAAGCAGCAGTCCAACTTTAAAAGAGAGGGTAATACCGTATACCTAACTTTGGACGTCATGTTCTTGGAATATATTCGGTACAAGGCTTATAATAATATTATGTACCAATTATGTACTATTATGTACCAATTCACCCTCAAATTAGTAAGGGTTTTTCATGAACAAAGCTTATTTATATGCGACTTCCATAAAATGAAGTATTTGATAAAGCAGGCAGTACGGAATTACCCGACACTTGCGTGTAATTCCGTACATCGTTCGTATAATTTCGTAAATTCTTTTAAGGCTAAAAAAGAACGGTTAAATGTATTTTTACAAATGGAAAATGACTTCAATGAATCAAACAAACCTTTATTATAGTCTTAGTTTTTATATAGATACATTCATTTGCAATATTCACATAGATAATTATCGATGAATTGGATTGGAGTTAAATTTGGCTACCGATAGTTTCGTCAAATTGGATAGTATTATTAAATAGTTATGGGGGTAATACCGCACGGTGTACGGAATTAACTGAAAACGTATTTTGACCTTCAAAGGCCTGTAGTTACAAAAAAACACCCAATTAAGTGTCACATAACCTGTATCACTAAGCTAAATACGCTTATTTTATTTTATTTGGGAACCAACAGTTCTACTCTACATACATATTTATAGTAAACAAACATATATAGTGTATAAGCTCAGAACCAATAACAGTTTAGAAGTTTTTACACATAAAAATGATATTTTCATGTTTATACTTTTTAATAATCAAAGAAAATACATGTTTTTTAAAGAACAGTAAGTTATTGTAAATTAAGCGGGATTAGGACAAGGATGCATGAAGAGAGCTAGGATAAGGGAGATGTACTACATATTTATAATTATAATGTCTACTAAGTTACATAATGCATTTTTAGTGTCAATTTTAAATCTGACAGAGTGATGTTTGTGTAGTATATTATGTCCTTAAATTTTGTATTGTACACTGAAAAAGCCCTACTAAGAAAAGCATCAATGAAATTCAATACCTACCATAATTATCGAACTTCGTAAAAATATGTTCTAATGGCTTATTTTCTGGTGTTAAAATGTTGCAACAGCATCTGTGAAATCATATCACACCTGATGGCATTGCTAGCGCTCTGCTGACTGATGTAATAACGTGCGAGGATGCAAGACTACACTAAACAAATGAGTGTGACAACGACAAACATAATATGTGACTTGCTTTCTTCCGACTCAAAACTGCTGAACGGAATTGGCCGCTGTACGGTATTACCCTCCGCTCCCCTACAAAATTTAAACTCTGGCACTATAGAAATTAAAATGAACACCGGTCATATCTGTAGGTATTCAAAAATAAGTTTAATTTGTAACGCTATTTTCTGTCTGATGTTATCATATTTTTGTAAAAAGCCTTAAAAAGTGTTGATAATTTAAAAAAAAACAACTAATTTGAACGTCGCGCGTTGGCGTCACTTATAAAATAATGAAAATGAATTCATAATTTTAGACATAAATATAGGTCAAGGTAGTAATTATTTTTATATTGTTAAGAATAAAAAAATTCAATGAAATCAATTATTATTCAACTGCTACGCTTCATCCTAAATCCCAAAACTATGTTTTTTTATCGAAATAAAAAGATTTCAATGAATTTAGATTTTTTTTTCTTACATCAAAAAAAAATCTTCTGAAAATAAGAGGTAGGTATACTTGTTTAAATAAAGGATGTTGAAAATAAATATTAATTTAGATAGCATGCTATGATACCAACATACATATACCTACCTATTATACAATAATGAATAGATCTCGTGTGACACGCGAAGAAACATTCGATCAAATAAAATGGTGTTTGGTTTATAATATTTTAAAAAACTAACTTTTAAATTAAAACTTGAGCTGGAAATCGGCATTTGAGTCCCATGCGTATTTAATATTTACATATTTTACACAAACTGATCGATTCTACCAGTGAATTTAAAACGCAATGTTAATTTTAATCTGATTTTTCCATGAAGTTCTAAATTATGGCGTTATGAAAATATTTGTGAGACCGCAGCCGTCGCGCCGGCTGGTGGCGGAAGTTTTTTTTTTAAATTGGGGCGTTTCGACGAAATAGTCTTCAATAATTTATTAATATTTAGCTTAAAAATAATTTTGTTGCCTAATTGTAATATTTATTCATTAAATTTCATATTCGAAATTTTATTTTGTCATTTTCAGGGAGAAAAAAAAGAGGAATGGGGGACGCCAAACTTTTATTAGTTATTAGTTGTAGAAATAATTTGAATATAATGCATTGTACTATTAAATTTATCGAGTAATTAGATAAATGACTTAATAAATAATAAACTAAACACGATAGTTTTAATATATAAATGTTTTATAAAATTTTATTTGGTAGAACATTTTTATAATGCGCATGCGTTAAAATGCACAATGTTGTATTCGGATCCCTATCATTAAAAACTAAAAGTTAAGTTGTTGCTTACTCATAATTCCAACGAATGGAGTATGCTTCTAAGTTATATCGATAGATGGTGTTAATAAATATCATGTTTAGTCCAGCATAGCATTGTAAAAATAAATTATAAATATTGTAAAAAAAACAAATTGCTTTTAAAATACATATTTAAAAAAATATATACAAGCAAAATGAATTAAAAATAAAAGATGATTTTACAAGTGTGAGGATCGATCGCTGTACACAATATATACAATGTTTTTGACGCTCTCTCCGACTGGAAGCGTGGCGTCTTCTGTAATCCGGCTACTCGGAGGTCGGGTGGGGGAATGGTCTGAGGTCGGGGGTTCTGCGACTGAGTTGCCCGCGTTGACCGGACGTCCGCACTAAGCCCGCCATCAATATGGCCGCCCGGGGGGAGCCCCGGTCGGCCAGGTTGGCTAAGGAGGGGCGCACCGGGCCAGGGGGGAAACCCAGCAGCCAAAAGTCCCCGTGGGGGGCAGTAGTGGGATAGCGTCCGGGAGTGAAGCGCTCAGTTGTGGCCCGACCGACACGGCCAGACCCAAATCTTTTGTCATTTTTTTCTTACTTTTAGCGGGAGAAACACCGTAATTTAAGATATTTTCGGTAAGAAACAAATATGACGTAATAATTGTTATTTTTCGAAGATTTACTTATTTACATACATAAGTTTTTTGTACATTATTTGAGACAATAAGTCCCAACTCCATTGGACTAAAAGTCCTGTGTTGAGATGGGACGAGCAATTATATGACACAGACATATGAGTATATCACCACAAATATAAGATTAGAAACATAAAAAGAATAATTTTAAAAAACATTTTAAAAAAAAATATGAGTAGCTTAGTAACCGCTCATGCCACGATTTTGAAAAAAACGGTGCTTAAAATTTGTTTTTTATGTATTCTTACGTCCCTGTAGATTTTAAAGAAAAAATATGCACGAAAGTCTGAGAAAATAAAATTAACTTAAGATTCGTCATATTTTTTATTCTTCCGACCAATATTTTCCAAGATACACGCTTGAACATAAAATACATTTTATCGAAATAGCGGAAAAGAGCTATTTGCACGAACTTTTTACTAATTATTTGATAGTTGACTACAACAGTTAACACAAAATGTCATCAAAATGTAGAAATATAATTGTGAAAAAGCTAATAACTTTTAAGTAGAAAAAAAAACTTTAAAAAATAAAAATTGTTCCCAATTTATAAAAATAACACCATTTTAATGTCAGTAAACAGTTTTTGCACTTCAACTAACATTTGTTCGAATAAAGCTAAAACTGTGCGTCTAGGTAAGATAAACTAAGTAAAAAACAAATAAAAAGTCTCCATGTTCCACGGTAAAATTACCATTATATACGAAAATCATCGTAAAATTACGAGAATTTTACCGCGCCTTTTGATAAAATTACGTAATTTTAAATCCATTCTGATAAAAGTATTGAAATTTACAAATATACAGGTGGTGGGTATTACAAATACTTCAAACAGTGTACAACATTATAATTTAAAAATAATTTTATATTACATAATGCTACTTCAGGTTTGCCTGCTTTACAAGGCATCAGGTTTTCGACGTCCTGGACGTCCGCTGCTAATTTAGTTCGTAGTTCATGGCAGAACTACGAGATGCGAACCTGACTTGTGAGGATACACAGGAGCTGGCAGCCGACCGAGATGCCCGGAGACACTTCCCAGATAGCAATTTAAACTTGCCTCAAGCTTGTATCAAGTTTGAAGTATCAAGAGTTCAAGCTTGACCCAAGTTTGAGATTACAACTCTGTAAACTTGAGGCAAGTTTAAAGCAAACTTCCTAGTTACCATACAAATAACTTGCATGATGTTTGTTTTTACAAACATCATGTCAAATTTTCCTTTTCAACCTTCCATCAATCTTAAATCAAGTTTGTACCAAGTTTCACTGCTATCTGGGTTTTTGTGAACACCATATGCTCCAACTAGGTAGTGGACATGGAATGATGATGATGACTTTAGGTTGGTCAACTATCAAATAATTAGTAACAAACAACTGGTTTTCACTGTCATGTAATGTATCCTAAAACAAAGCTACTCGTATTTGTTATATCTTCGAAAAATAAAAATTAGTACGTCATATTCTTACCAAAAATTACCGTAAAATACCGAAAAATACCGTATTTTACATAAATCTGGTAAAATTCCCGCAAAATACCGCGGTAATTTTACCGGCTTGCATTTCTAGTCAGGATACAGCACTACCCGATGTAAGGAACACCGCTTTACCCACAGTTAGTCTTTCTTAATTATGACCTATCCCTTGATACTCCAATTAGTAGAACGATAAGTTTATGTTTTTACCAGCTGGGACAAATTAAATGCTACGCAAAAATTTGCCGGTTGATGCCGCCCGTCAAATAATTAATGCGTTTGTAGTGTCTAGAGTCGATTATTGTAATGGTATCTACGCAGGTCTACCAATGAATAAAATTACTCACCTACAGTCTATACTGAATGCCGCAGCGAGACTTCTTTTTGGAATCTCTAAGTTCAGTCATATATTACTTTACTACTTTGAGAATTACACTGGCTACGCTTTCCACAGAGGGTGGAATACAAACTCTCTTGGCTTATTGTGTATAAGTCACTGCACAACTCTGCTCCGGAATATCTAAGGAAACTTTGCATTCCAGTAAACTAGCTGACACGTCTTACGCTTAGATCAGCTACATCTACGTCGAGAGGAAACTTTATTATATAACCTCTATGCAAACACTTGGAGCAATTATTGCTCCAAGTTTTTGGAACTACTGTTTGAAACAAAATTGTATGTGTGCGACGTTTGAATTCATGTGTGTGTATGTGAATGTGGGTGTATGTGCGTGAGTGAATAAATGTGTGTGGGTGCTTAAGTATAAAAAAATATTTAATTTAAAACGTGTATGAATATTGAAAACGGTATAGGAGAGAGCTTGGTAAGAGGTTATATTGTTATTTATTATAAAAATCTTCTCGTAAAAGGTTGAAAGTGTATTTGTCTTACAGTTTTTCCATTTTTAATGGTATTTCTTTTTTTCTCTTATAACTTAATATCATATTGGGAATTTGATGGTTCTTGGCATATTGTAAGGTACCTACATAAAGTTCGATGCTTTTATGAAGATGGAGGTAGAAAAAGCCAACCAGCATGGTCAAGATTCATTTCCTTAAAGTCATCATGCCAATTAATGATTGTAAAATATTCATTGATGGAGATATAATTGGCTTTCTGGAGAATATATAGTTTGTTCTGTCTCTTCTAGTGGTAAGGTATTAAAGTTAATTATTTCCATTTCCAGTACTGGATGATGGTTTTATCTTAAGAACGTTGGAAATAAAGAACGTGTTATTTTTCATTCCACATTTGCCAGAGCAAGGTCCATACGCCTCAAGTTAGAATTGTGTATTGATGGATATTTTGCCCAAAGAGTCTAATCTATGCTCAACCTTTAAAAAAATATATTTCCATTTGATTTTGGTAAATTTGTAACATTAAGGAGGAAAGTAGATTTATGTGACTAACTCCACTTAGAAGCTTTTGTCACTAACTTTACTCAGTGGCTTGTCAGAACCTGTCAAAGTCCACGTGTAATTTGTTGCGGGCCAATTACGACTCTGTGTTTTTTAATATTTTTTTTATTTAAAAAAAAAAAGAAATATTTGCGTTCTTATGATTTACCCAAATATTTAATTTTGAGGGCCATTTTCAACGAGTTGTAAATAACTCACTATTAGAAAATGGAATCGAGTTGGGGTAGAGTGGGATTCGAACCACGGACCTTTGGTCCGTGAGTCCGAGACACTAGCCACAGGACCACAACCCGATTAAAATATACTGCTCGATGGCAAGGACAAAGGTAAGTTTTTCTTGTAGCATGATATAGGCAAATATTTTCAGATCATTTCCTGTTTATATTATGTGCTGTCAGTATTTTAAATCAAGAATTATGACGATGGGCAAATAAACCCGCATAAGTTGAGCCTCTGGGTTATCAATTTTGTCTAAACTAAAAAACGTGTTAGGATTGTCACTTCCTCGGTAATTAAGACTAGGATTATTGGAATGTGTACTTGTAAAACATTTCTTTAAATAAACAAGATTTATTACCTTTTCTTAAGTTATCAACTAGATTTTGAAAACCCAAAGGCTTATTAATTGCTTGTATGAAAACATATACAATTCGGTGGGTAACTTTGCTCAACTGTTTTAGACGAATATTTTATTAGTTAACCATTGAAAACATGTTCAAACGACAATTTTGCCATTAAATTCGTAATTAAATAAAGTAGTTCTTATACAAGAACGCCATATGAGCTACAGTTCAACAATAATGGTTGCGGGCAAACATGGAAGAACATGCAGATAATTTTGCCCGCCATCAAAATATTTAATTGCTTGGAATCGCATTTAAATATGACTAAATTTACAATTGTAACCCAATTCAATGATTACCAAGGTCATTCTTAGTAATTAAAAAGCGAAACATCACTTACATTTTTTTTTGAGAAAATCAATATGAATGTAAAAAAGCGTGCAAAATTGGACGTTTTCTCGGTACATGACTGTATTCATTTGCATTTATGTATGATAATGAGATCATATGCTACAGCAAAACAATGGATTGTAGGTACTTTGATCGAAAATGCAGTGCAGCGACGAAACCGTCTGTTGCGCGTCTGTTCTTAAACCAAACACCAAACAACAATTTATTTGCAACGCTTTTGTTCAATGCAATAGTGCAAAATGGCGTCTCTATAGCTGTTGAGCGTTATTACTCTGAGGATGACACTGATGAGGCAATACCTCTTCATTTAGTCAGTGTTGGATGTTGGATGTGGCGACGAAGGCAGTCATAATCAGCGTTGCCAATGTTAATTTTCCAAATTCCTCAAAAATCTAGATCAAATTACCCAAATGAGGAGAAAACAAAGTCCCGATTCCCCACATAATTCTCTCAAGAAAGAAAACCAGTTTTGATCAAATATTATAAAATAACATGAAATAAAAACTTCCCACAAATTGGCAACCCTGATCATAGTTTCTAGGTAAGAACTGAACGACATTACATTCAAGTCTATGCTCAGTCAACGTAAATATAAAAATACTTGTCATTGGATCTGTGAAATGGGCGCAAACCAAATCGAATATCTAGTAACAGAACGGACGGCAAAGAATCGATTACGGAAAAATTCTGAATTTATTAATTTATTTTTAAATCTTCAAGTACAAAGAATTGCGGCAGACATATTGCTAAAAGCAATATCTTCCATCTAATCAAAAATCAACTGGTCAAAAATTTGTCATAAAAAAAAACACATATACGAGTATGAAAAAAACCTAATTATTTAAAAATAAGGCTGGTTTTCGTGTCACGCCGATCATTGGCGCTGTCGGTCGGCACGTAACTAGTCAGCACCAACCACTGGGCTGACGCGCAGTGGCGCGGACGGCCGCCCAAGGCTCAGCGCTGACCGGTCAGCGTTATTCAGAACCGCTTCTAGTAATACATACGTATTGACCTATTCGCGCCGATGGTCAGCGTGAGATAAAAACTAGCCAAAGGGTATTTTTAAATGGGGAGATAAAGCTTGCACCATAGAATTAAGGATAGTCCAGAAACCGCATACGCGCATCAAACAGAAGGCGACTGAACTACTTTTAAACGAGGAGTTTTACGTTTCAACCCATTAGTTTCTTTGTCGACGTCGCTCAGTACGCAACTCCCGATTTGAATTCATACTATGCCGTATTGTGTCGTTTTAAAGTGTAGAAATGCTGCTGGGATCGGCAAGAAACAGGATGGGATCACATTTCACATGTAAGTAGCAAATGCATTACTAAAAAAAAATATTTAAAAATTCCACCGGTCAGATTGTCAATTAAAACAAAATGGACAATTTGTTAGTGTTGCCAGGGTAGTATTTTATTTTTACGCTACTTTTTATGTAAGAACATTGGTTTTAAATTATTAAGTGGAATTTTAGCTTCCTGCTGATGAAAGAAGGAAATCGGAGTGGATGAAAATAATACAAAGAGTACGACAATATGAGTTTTGGAAAACAACAAAGCGAAGCATAATTTGCTCAATGCATTTGAGGAGAAATGTTTTTATGACACAAAAGATCATTTATCTAAATGTAAATCTCTAATGATTAGCTCTGTTCTAAAAGGAAATATTACAAAAAGAGATTACTCAACAGAGGGAAAATAAAAACTATCGGATAGACTATATTGATATGTTCTTATTAAAAAGGTATTATTTATAGGAATGAGGAAATTAGTGAAAAATTTTACTTGAACTCTTGATTCGAAAACCATTGTTGATATCTTTCTCTCGAAAATAATTAAAATGGCTTTCTTTTGAACAGGGCAAAAACTTTCAATTTCTTTCTCATTTATACAACATTCTTCGAAACCCGGCACCTCGGTATCTATCTGAGAATTTAGTTTAAATTTCCAATCATGGAATAGCACTTTACTCAATTAATGAGAGAACTAACGAAAATTGGACCTCTCAGATTAAACAACGCCGTGGTGAACATTTGACCGACATTATCTTTAAAACATCAAATATAATTTAACATGACATAAAAATATCCGTTTTATGTCAGATAAAATTTGTTTTATTTTTAAGTTCAAAGTTCATTAATTCAATTACACTTAATTAACCCTTTAATTTTCTACCTGTAATGTCAATCAATATTTCCGCGTGTGCAATAAGGTTTTAGAAAAATTAACAATTTGTTTTTTTTGTAACCTTAATTACCTTACATTTGTTTTATGGTTATTTTTTGCGATCTGGCAACATAACGCGGTGATTTCAAGCATGCGCGTGGTGGAAGTGGGTCAAAGTGAGGGGATTTTTGGACACAGTCCGATGTGATTATATTATATATATGATTCTACGCTCCTTCTGGATTATTCTTAGTTCTATGGCTTGCACATTTAAACTTAGTAAAAGTATATTATGTAAAAAACATTAAACGATGAAGAATGTGAAATGAAGTAATGGGTTTTGAAAAAAGACAGGAAGAAAAGAAATATATTTTTTGTTTTTTTAATAAAAAAAGAAAGGAAGTTATAAGGTTTTAAGGATACCTTTGTAGTGATCGACCGAAACAAGATTTTTAGCTAAAATTGAATTTCGGTGTCTATTCTGGTTTCGGCTGAAACCGAAACATATTTTAATTATTTGAAAATAACTTTGAAACATATTAAAAATAATAAAAGTTAATAAAAATGCCCAAATCAGGCGTTTTTATTGTTAAACCTCGGAGTTCTTTAAAAATAATGTTAAATAAAATACACAATTAAACAAAAGGCACAAATTTAATTTTAGCGCTTTTGGTTCGTTGTTATGTTATACATATAACATATATCAGTTCTTAAATGTACGCTATGGGAACTTTGTATGAACTATAAAGGACTTACAACAATATAAATAAGAAATATTTTAGAACTCACGAGAACTTAGAGTCACGAGCCATAAGATGCGCCCTAGTACAGTCGATAATCCGACAAATCCCAACAGGAAATTTCGGGCCAAAATCGAAACCGCAGCCGATACTCTTTTTATTGGCATAAATAATAATAATATTATACTATTTCAGCGGCCTGAACAGCACCGTTAAAAATGTTCGATTCAATTTGGAACTGAATATTTCGACCATCACATATTATGACTAATTAGGAGAATAAAAGCTCATCGCAATATTTAATCCAATTTAATCTATGGTCTTGTTGACGTTTATGATCATGTTTTCATTTCGTCTTGTCATTATTTTTTAGCAGTTTTTGAACCATTAAACTTATTAAATATTTTTTAAGAAAATCAATAGTTTGTACGAATTGTATTTCTTGGTCTACATTAAAGCACATTTTATATTATCCTCACTCATCTTAGGAGGTCGGTAATATTTCTGCATGATAATAATTTTACATTATTTGCTTCCATAAATCAGCTTCTAAAATAAAAATGAGTTGCTTTGGAGAAATTATTGAACCTTCTAGCAGGGCGTTGTGGGAAGATATCGAAGATGAAGAATCTATTACAGAGTGAGTATTTTAGTGTTTGATATTAAGATATATTATGATGAACCTGCTAAAAACATTAATTTTGTTTTTTCCAGATTATCATGGGCTAATAAAACTTTACCCAAGGACATTGATCTTTTATTGATAATGGAAGGAGGTTTGGCTGTAGAATTTGCCAAATCCTGTTTGATTAAGTCTGAACCAATGGATGTAATCAAACCTGCTAAAGTATCAATTTATCAAACACCCTGTGCAAATAATGTAGTTTGCACATCTTTAAATGAAGATGACACTGCGTTTGGAGAAATAACATTATTACTACAACCGTGGCTTGAGAAATCAAAAAATGTTATTTGTATTCAAGCCTTATCGTCTTCAAGATATCACAATATATCTTCTAGTTCAGGAAGCATTATTCGGAGTTTAAAAACATCCAAAACACCCGAGAAACTAGAAAACCAACTTGAACAGCCGAACATTTTGAGCGGATTAACAGCAGGAGGTAGGATTATTATTATTGCAAATTTGTTTGGGTTTTTCAACATCTATAATTATTATTTATAGATAGAACCATAATAATAGAAACACAAAATCATCTTGCCGTAGGCAGAGCATAGAACGGTATATCACTGTCTTTGCATATGGACCTAGCTTCATCTACATTTATACATCTCACGCACACATGCCGATTATTCAGACTTTTGACATGTGCATCTTCAAATATTTGTTAGATTTGTTTCTTTATCGGTCTTCCTAATTTTCTGCATCCATTAACATTCAATATATATTAGGTGTACAAATAAGTTTCCGCCGTTTGATAAAAGTTGGCGCCACCAGTAAGTTATGGTAAAAGTTGTCAGATGTAAAACGCCAGTTTTGTAAGGTGGTCATCTGTCAACAACATAACCTTGAAATATGAGTGAATTTTTATCAGTATATTCTTTTGTATGCGAAAATGTCGAGTTTTGAGCTAAATAAAAGTCATTTGTGGGAACTTTGAACGTCAATTTTCCACATGTGAAATGCAGCTTGCCAAACATAAATGAAAGGCTTTTCTGCACCACATAGTCACTCTCTGGTGATGCAAAATGGATCCGCTATGCCAATCCAAAAAGTAAGAAAACATGGGAACCACCTGGCCATGATTTCTTCCTTTCTCTGGGGAAGTGGGGGGGAGTGGGGGCTGAAGAAGGTATCATCAGCTCATCATATAATTTTGTGAATGATTTTTACACCTTTGTTTCTATATATTATTATCTACTGTACATTTGTCAAAAAAAACTATTTTGTGAGTACCTATGAGAATTAGAATATCCTAATTATTAGGTACCTAGGTACATACAGGTATATTAATATCCTTTTGCATTTATCACAAATAAAATTTCCTAGTCATCTGCCGCCAATATTCATTCCTCCGCAATATACAAATGAAATTAAAAATATATGTATATTACTAAAAAAACACGATCTATTGTTCTACCAGGCAGTATAAAAGTTTTCGGAATACTAATTGTTTAAACATAAAATCTGTGATTTGTAAAAAAGTGTACTGAAAATAGGATGTCTTGCATAAAAAAATGTTCCGAGAAAAAGTCGGTATTTTCAAAAGACAGTTTTTTCACATAATTGGTAGGTCAATAAAACAAAAACACTTTTTTTTTATTTTTTTTTTTAAATACCTTTATTTGAGCATAAATAAACAATACATTCAGTAGAAAAATGAAACACTTAAGGTTGAACTTGCCAAAAAAGAGTCTAGCTCTTGTGTTTGGCAAGTTTACAAAATAACATAAAAATAAAACATAAGATGCAAAACAAAATAATAAAATAAATAAAAAATTAAACAATTTTAAAAATTGAGAAAATATAATATAATTTCTACTTAAAAGCAGTAGAAACTCCAACCTTTTATCCCTGGCAGAAATCTTTCAAAATAATCATAAAATTAGGTGGTACTTAGTTCAAAGTGAGGTCACATTATTTTATTATTATTTATAGTTTGTAAGAGTAAAATATTAATAAATAAATAAATACATTTAGCACAGAGACAATACTCCAGTATAGGACAAAAACAATATAATATTATTCCAGAATTGTGGAAATGTTGTAAGAGCCGCACAAGCTAAAGAAGTTATCGACTGATTTCCTTTTTGTTTTTTTTTGTTGAATGGATTTTTTGAGATCTTTATTATTTTTACTATGTAACCTGTTTCTAAAAATATTGTTTTTAATTTATTTTGTCATTGTTTTGATTTTTAAAATATTTTGAATCTTAGAATGGGTTTATTTATCCTAGTTAGAGAGTCAAAGCAACTATATTAATGTATAATTTTATGAATATGATATGATAAATAAATCTACGAACCATTTCACGCTAATTAAACATTACACTCTCTTAATTTTGCCAAGTTGGTTTCTAAATGGGAGAAACAGTTTACACATTGAAGGAGTTATATGCTGTCTTTTTTTTTCCAGTTCTTAGTATCCGCGACCATCTTGGTTTATCAGGAACAGTATACGCCATCTATGATGATACCCCTATCTATGGAATGGACTCTATCAATACTCGACCATTTGTAAATTTACTGAATCAGCTGAATATTCCAATTACTAGTGGATTTGGTAGCAAAATAAATGTGTCATCTAATTTGTACATGTAATAATATTTCTCACAATACATAATTTTTTCAATTTTTATCTTTTATTGTACTGTTGCGAATAGGCTGACAGAGTTCATTGTTTAATAATTACTACTACTACCATGACGGGGGCATAGGCAGGGATGATGGACCGCCACACACTTCTATCATGAAACATTCTTAACTTTTTCCACATTCATACATCTCGTCATACATGCCCTTCGGTTGTGTCTGATTTTGACGTGATTGAACTTAAGATTTTGGTTTATCTGATCATTCTTGCCATATATACGTTTATGATTCATATCATTAATTGTAGTGCTCTTTACATTTTTATAGATTACGCAGACAGGGTATAGTCTAAGCTTATAACTGAAATGCACAGTTTAAACCTGCGCTATGCCAGCGGGTGCCCTGCAAGACATCGGACCCTCATATATCTGTTTAACTATTCTTCTTCATCCATTTGTTCTACATGACCAAACCATCTCAGTGACTCTTTCATAATCTTATCAATCATACCTCATACCTGTCATAGATGTGCACTCTCGCCTGATTTCATCATTCGTAACCCTGTCATACATTGATTTCCTACGCATTAGTCTAAAAGATCACAGTATAACCGCATTCACTGCTTTGCTTTGCTTCTGCACTGATTTGCTTTCATCTTTGCTCTGCCAGTTTCATGTTTCACTGCCATACATAAGCGTTGGGACTAAAACTCCGTTGTTTAGTTCCAGCCTAGCTTTAATCGACATATTTTTATTAGCAATTAGTGTGCTTACGCATTTACTCTCCTTTCAACATCTTTTTCTACTCTTCTATCTCTTAAAAATATGCTTTCCAGATACACAAATTCTTCTGCTTGTTAAGACATTCGTTCCAACTTACTTTCGTTTATCACCAATTCACTCTCCAGGCATACATCATATATTCTAGAGATTATTTGTTGCAAATCATCTTTACTGCTTGCTAAAAGAACTGCATCGTCAGCGTGCAACAAACACCTTACTGCTAAATTATCCATTCTTGCTCAAATTATTATTATTATAGCGCCATTTTTGTAATATAATACCTCAAAGGCGTTTAACAAAGTGATTATTTAAATAAATAAATTTAATTTGAACATTTTGAATTTAATTTTAACTCTAGACACTACAAATGCATTTGTTAATGGACGGACAGCATCAACCGGCAAATTTTTGTGTATGCATTTAATTTGTCTCAGCTGGTAAAAGCATGAACTTATCGTTCTACTAATTTGAGCATCAAGAGAAAGATAATTGAAATGTATTGATTGATTTGGTGTTTATTTTGTAGAACTCCATATTTAAACTTACTCGTATAATTAGAAATCAAACACTGATTTGAGTCTACTGAACACTTTATTTTATTTTTACAAATAAAAACTTCGTGACAAATAATCTTCACATTCGTTTGAAAATGCCCCAATAATAGGCGAAACAATTGTCACGAAGTTTTTATTTTTATATGTTTATATTTGTAAAAATAAAATAAAGTGTTCAGTAGACTCAAATCAGTGTTTGATTTCTAATTATAAGTCATTGAAATGTATTGATAATATTTTCACTGACATTGTACCAATACATAAATCAATAATTAGTAAATTGGACTGTGATGATTGTGGTCAGCTAATACAAATTGGAAGTTGTGATAGAAAAGATGTCAAAAGAAAACTCTTACATATACCACCAACTGTAGATCGCGTGAAAAATATGATATTCAATTTAAAAACTAAACTTCCATTCATTGCATATAATGAAGATCGTTCTTTGATGAATTTAATTACATTTTTACTCAAAAGAAAATTTCAATAACTAACCGTCCAGTTTTTAGAGAGTGGGCAACAATTGTGGAAAACAAAAAAAATTAAAGATTTTGTCAAGCACAGCCTCTTTGGAAAGAACTATTTTTGAGTCGATATTTGCAAGACAAGACGTCTTGAAATTAGATTTGCGATTATTGATTTTAGTTTTTTTATTTAAATTTGTTTGATATGTTTAATTTACTAATTATTGAAATATATTTTATAGTTATATTTTTTTTATTGACGATTATAAGAGAGATTATATTCGAAGAATCCTATATAAAGAAAGAAAGGTCAGAATTAAGGAAGACTCCCAGTAGTTTAACGGTAGGTAAAACGGTACTCCTTACATCAGGTAGTGCCATATCCTAAATCAAATTCTGTCGACTGGCGGAAGCCATCTATAGCTGTTCCATTTTAGATGGGTTTAATGTTAGTCTACTTTGAGCCATCCTGTTTCCTATTTTCTCAATGCATCCATTAATTAAATTAACAAGCACACTTCTCTCCCCTGGTTTACAATAAAAATAAATCTGTGTATCATAGCAGTGAGTTCACAATCTACATTCTTTGATAATATTCTCTATATCTTACGTGTACAGGAGATAGAGGAGTGGTTCGAGTACTGAACCTTGAGGTACTCCAGTAGACACTTGAATGTTGGATGAGCTTTTACCCTGGAACACAACTGCATATTCTCTTTTATAATGATATGAACTGAACCACTTATGTGCGTGATCACGGATACCATAAGTTTTTTCCAGACGTTCAAGGAAAATATTATAGTCTACAGTATCAAATGCAGCACTCATGCCTAAAAGAGCCATCAACACCAGATTACCAGAGTCTACCGCTGTTATGCCAGACAGTACTCTTATCATTTGTGTCTTCGTGGAATGAAAATGCCTCACCGAAAATACTGGATTCTGCTCGATATGAATAATGAGCCTATGAGAAATGATTTTTCCTAGTATTTTTGATACGATGGGAAGATTTGAAATAGGGCAAAAAAGATCTTCCACATCTAATTGTGAATTTTTCAAAAGTGGAGCTACATATGCTTTCTTTATGGCACTCGGAACAATGCTGTGTTCCATGGATGTATTGAATAGTCTGTTAAAAATTGAGCTAATACGTTAATGTAAAAAAATAGTTCTAGACTTTTGGCTGGTTTATCAACATGTTTTTTTAAAATCAGTTTTATAATATTGTTCTTTAGATATTGCAAACCTGCAGAAAACAGATAAATTGTTTTATTTACTAAGATAACGTTAATATTATAAGCCATTTTTTATGGAACTAATTAGCACAATTATATTTCATGCAAAGTTTGTAATTTTTTATAATAATTAATGTTTTGTTTAATTTTTTAATTTAAAAATCCCTTTAGCGGGTTTTATATTTATAACGTGTGAAGTTATACAATACAAAAAATAAACTAATGCATTTATAAGATTCATTCCATTTAGAAAAAAATATATAAATACAATTTTAAAATCAATAATGGGTCTCTAGCTCTGAGCAAATAAGTTATTCCACAATCAGATTCATATTTTTCATTTTTAATATTGTTTCATTTGTTATTTGAATTGTTATTCTTTGATAGTAATATTTTAATCGCTATTTTTTTTAATTTACTTTAATTTTTTATGCCAACTAATATGGTTTAACACGGGCTCAGCACATAAAGTCGTAAAAGGTTAGTTAATATATATGTTAACGGCTGTAATTTTGAAATGAATGAATAAAAGTGTTTCTTTAAATATTAATATTGAACATTAAAAGATATAATATCTAATGAAATCACCACTTTTTCACATTTAAAGGGGATTAATGAAATATGAATTAGAGGTGGTAAAAAAAATGTAACTGCTGTTTTCAAACAGTTACCCTTCCGAAACACCTATAACACTTTCACAAAATAAAATTAAATAGGTTAAAAAAACAAAAATGAAATCACCAAGGCAGAAGTAAATAAAAAAACATTCCGCTTTGCACAAAAAATTCAACGCCCCGCCGCACTCTGTACCGCGCTTCGCCCTAACTTCAAATCTTAATCCATAATACCTACCTACTCGTATTACAATCTCCCAAGGACGAAGTACACACACATATACGCATGGAATCTCCCCGGCCCGTCTCCACTCTCCACTCCACCCCCCTTTGTCCATCCGTGTACATATACAGAGCGTATATGTAGGTACCTTCCTACTTACCCACCAACCACAGAGACAGTGGACGGACCCAATCTCGGTCAATGAATACACTAAATGAACTAGAGATCCAAATGACACAAAGACACATTTAGTTCAGTGCTCTTTTCGTTCGCGAACTAACTGACTGAGATGTGAAAAACGTATCTCTAGTTCAATGTTTCCGACCTTGTCAGTACGACCGGGTCGTTTGCGAACAACACACTTCTATGTCGACAGCATATTTATTTATTTATTAAAGTCCATTAAAAAAGTGGTAAACACAAATCTTTATCTATATTGTCGATGATATGTTATCAAGACATTGTGAAAACTGCTAAAACAATTTACAGTGCGAATGTAGGTGGGTGAAGAAGTTGTAGAGAAGAGAGATAGACATATTTTATCAAAGAATTTATAGTATCACTAGCAGTCAACAGTCGGCTAACACCGACCGTTACATGCTGAGAAATTTGGCCCTTCGGGCCTTGCTTTATCGGCCCTGCGGGCCTTAGTTGATCAGCTCTTCGGGCCTCATTTGAATTATTCGAATCTCGGGCACTGTGAAATTTTACCCATTTGAGCCTCAGAATTTATTTTTTACTGTTAGGAGCAATCTAAATATAATAATGAGGGGTTTGGTCATAAAAATATTAAAATTATACGGTACACAATAATTTATTGCTTTGGTGAAATTTTCGAGTTTGATTTTAATAAATATAAAAATCAGCAAGAATCATCAGAATTTGGAGATCCATGAATTATTTTTTAAAGAAATTACGACATAAATGCGTTCTCACGATTCACCCAAATATTTAAATTTGGGACTTTTATTTTAGTCATAAATAACTATATTGGAAAATGGTAAAAATGTTGTGGTAGAGCGGGGTTCGAGCCTAAGACCCCCTGATTTGGAGTCTGGGGCACTACCTATGGGTCCACTGTCCACAACCTGTTGAATTATTGATATCAAAATGGGTTTTTTCACTAGCTTCCAAAAAATATTTTTAACAGTAAACTGCCATACTATTGTATAAGATTGAACAAAATATTTAATACTCATGGAGCTTTACTCTTAGTGTACTGTTGAAAAATATGTTCACTATGTAAAAACGAAACATTATTTCATTGATTAAAACTTTAATAAATATAATGAACGTAAAAGTTTTTATTCTTTACGTTCATGCAATTGAAGTATTTATAAGGAGGTAATGAAAATACAGTTGCATTATGAATTAAAAGTTTTTCTCAATATATATATTTTTACAAAATGAATTTAATGCATATTATTAAAAAAATTAAATATGTATGTAATTAATATAACACAAGAAGAAATCACAGCAGTACTTTATTACTCCCTAGAGATTCTGTAAATAATGGAGAATCACAAGTTTCTCTATTAGATTTGTTCGGATGGGCTTGTGTGGGTTATGCCATGTAAATAAATGTGTTGATGTCATCATCATCTCGTTTCATATATTTGTGTTCTATTAACCACTCCAGTTGTTCTTTTATCATTTTTTTAGATGGAAGAAACATGTTCTTCAGAATGTCAATCAGCTCCGCCTAAAATAAAAATGTAATCGCATTTTAAATGTAATATATTATGTACTATTAATATTAATGTTTCTGTGAATAAATTTTTGTTACACTACCTGAACGTATTAGATATTAGGTATTTTTCACAATAGGGAAATATCATGTTTTTAAAAAAACATTTTTTAAGTAATAAAGGTATGAAATACTGTCCAGCAAACAATTTTTTTTAATTATTATTTTTTTAAATAAAAATTGCTTATTATTAGTAGCATAATTTTTTTTTTTTAAATTGTAATTTTTAATTTCCGCAGAAACGGTCATTCCATTAGCCACGCCCCTAATATGTCAGGTTTCATGTTTATTTGTTCCCGGCCATCGAAATTTGTTCGGAACATTATAACGAATCTTGATATCACGACAACCAAGGCCAAACACACCACATTTTTCTAGTAATGTATTTTTATTAAATTTATTTTTAAAATTTATGTATGAAAACATTTCTCCACAATATCCATATTGATTTTGAAAATACAATTAAGCATTCTAAATCTATTTCATACATTTTTATCGGTATTTGTAGTATGTGATATTTCCCTATTGTTTTATTATTTCTTAAACAGAAACCTACCTGTAATGAAGAATTGGTGATACGTTTTCTCATCTTGAGTATTTTAATAATCGCTTCTTGCGTTCGTAATATCCTCAACTGTACAATTGAATGGTTGTCTTCTATTTGTGATCGTTCCGTACTCAGCTGAAGTCGTCCAATTAAATTAATTTTACCGCGTCTCTGCGCTTTTCCATTTTTGACCAAAGCAAATTCTTGATTTACCCAGAACTGAGTATTTTCTGCAAAATCTTTAGGTCCTTGAACAGCAGGTTCATAGAGTAAAAGCTGTCTCTTCAGTTTGGGAAACGCAACCAGGGACCACAAAGTTCGCCGAAGTTCGGGGTCCGGTAGTTCTGTGGCCAATCTCAAATTCTCATAAGTCACTTTCTCTTTAGGACGCTGGTTCCACGCAAAAAGGACAGCCATCTGGAATGTTGTGACATCTAGATCGAACCGGCCCACGGCGTTGGCGAATGTGACAGTGCCATTGCTCATATGATGATACCACTGAAGCTTCCTACCCGAATGCTTCTTTTTGTAGAAATCTTCTACCTCAGGTATGTAGTCCTCCAACTCCAGGGGCAAGCTGACGGAAACGCGGTCTGACCCTCGAGCCCAGGCACCCGCATTTAATATCTTGATATTGATTGCATCATGGCGAGAGGTTTCAGCGCGGAAATGAGCATTCAAGTCTTCGCTCACTTTCACATCCTGAAACATGCGCGCTAATTTGTTAACATAATCCGCTGGCATTCCCACTTCACGAAGCCATTCTACCATGTCCTCTTCCTTATCAGAATCCGCGCTGCAGTCTAGGATGAGGCGGCGGGTGAGATGTGCTTTGTGATAGCGCATGAACACATCCTTATTTTCAATATACTTGAGTACGAGAAGTACATCTCGAAGGCGTGCCTCGATCTGTTCCCCGGTGAGGCGCTTACTGAGTGGGGTTCGGCGCAGGAGCATATCGCAATAGTTGGCAAGCAGTTCGGGACATTTACTCTCGGGTGCAGCGGCACGAGGAGGTCGACCGGGTCCGGCTAATTCTAGACGAAATACAGTAGTATCATTCACCACGCGTTTGTACGCCTTATCACGAGCTGTGAGGAAGCGCGGATCGTCTTGAAAGGCATCTCTTACCAGGGCGCTGAAGCGCCGGAAAAGGTCGAGTAGACGTTCTACATACTTCTCGGAATCCTGTGTGACAAGGTCAGCGGCCGCTACCATGTCCGCCAACCCGGCGGATAGGATGTGAGCCTCTAGGTCGCGCAACATGGGAGGAACACCTTCAGGAACACGGTCCAGGAGGCGAAACATGAGCTGCAACCGTTGTGTGTCTCCGGCCCGCACGAGTGGGGCGCATTCTGCAAGCAGAGTAGGTAGCGGAGCGGCTAGCAATACTCGCTCGCAGCGTCGTACTAAAGCTCCTACGGACCCGGCACCAGCCTCCAGGTAACGCGCTGCGCGTGCCTCTTCTTCCCTGAGCTTAAGCTCTGCATAGCGCATGTATGCTTGAACTCCATTTGCCTGCAATTGTTCACCACCTTTGAGTCGATAGAAGGCTTCCGTTGCTTGCATATATGCTGCTTCAAAATTTTCTCGGTAGATTTGGAGTTTGTCTTCTGGGTTTGAGCAGAGATTCACTGTTGAGATTATATTAAATTATTAAATAGTGGTACATATTAATTTGACAACAAACCTTTATTTGCAGGCCGAAACAGGATAGTTTAGAAATAATGTACAGGATTTTATATGAAATATTTATATAAAAGAAAAATAAAATCAATGTAGTATCAATGCCTCTTTACGTATCAATCAATAACAATATAAGCAATAAATTAATATTAAAGTTCATCGATAATTTATTATCATAAAGTAAAAAGAAATCAACTAAAAATATTTTTATTTAGATAGTTTGTTTAGTAGAACAATTTATTTATCCATTTTTATAATAAATATTATTAGACTATATATATATATGTATGTATACAGTAGGGCCAGACATTAAACGTTAAAAAAGTTGTGGTTTTGGAACACCCATAAAATAAAGGTTAATTGTGTGTAATAAATTTACAAAATGAAGTAGTTGCAGAATAAGGGCTCAGTTTTCATTAACTTCCTAAAAGGTAGAATTCAGAATTAATTTGTCTACAAACATTTTGACATTCTCAAAATATTGTTGATTTAACTTGCTGTTTATTCTGGAAACAAAACATGATTTATTTCTTAATTGCACTAAAATAAGATTTAAAAGGAAATTTTAAACATAAAAAAATATACATAATATAAAGAACAATCAATAGTTTAAAGTGAATATGCTCTGTTATATTAATGTATATGGTTAAGCCGATATTTTTTTATGTATTTTAGCCAGAATAATCGTATGTAAGTAGAAACTGGCTAATTTTGGTTTTGTGAGGTTGCTATGCCTGGTGGGACATTTTTGTTTTTGGCTGGACTGTTTGGCCCATGCGCGCCTCTCTTCCCTTTTTCGACTGAGTGTTACGCACACCCTTTTGAATTGACAAAAGTATTTCGCTATTTTCGCCGTGAAAATTATTATAACTTCGGCTATATTCCCACAACGTCGCAAACATTTCATCATCCATCGCCGTTCATCATCATCCGCCACCTCCAGACGAAATTTGTGTGCCTGATCACAAATTTTCCTGATTGTGTGAGTTTTTTGCCAACAAGAAGGAAGTCTCAACACCAGGTTAAGCTAGGGTTTCCTAGTACAGCGGTGCCTGTATCTTAATGGCCGTAGTGAACGGTGATGCGGTGGACAGCATCACCGTTCACTACGGCCGTTAAGATACGGGCACCGCTGTCCTAGGAAACCCTAGTCAGTGTCATTACATGTTTTCTCTGGTCCGAGTACATCTTTAATAAATTAATTTTCATTTGGTTTTTATTAGATAAAGTTTATGTTTCAATACCTATCGTATTCTTTCAGTAACCTTTGATGAACTTTAGGAAAAAGAAAACGTATATTCACCACAGGCCATGTATTTGTGGTATTTTTCGTTTATGGGATAGTGTATTTTGTAACTTTTATTGTAAAATGTAAAAACTAAGTATTTACAATTGAAAGATTAAAAACATTGTTTCACTTCAAACCCATAAGGAAATTCTCAAAATTCTTACCGTACGATTCTCTAACACCAATTACAAGTTGAGAATCAAATGCTTCTCCATTTCTTTCCGCGTGGACTAACTTCATGGCTGAATCTTGTAAACGCTGTTTGATATCGTGGAATATGCTCTGATTCCACGAATCTAGCATAAGTTTTCTTACGATACTCTCTTCAGTACTAGCTGTGCCTTTTTTATGTGTTCCAAAGCTAAGTCCACTGCCGGTTGTTTTGTTTAGTAGTGCTGTTTCTAGTTGCCTGAAGGGTGTGGGTAAATAATTACACTGTGTGAAGAATTTCCTCCATTCTGCAATATAAGCTTTAAGCAGAGCTTGTTCCTCGCACTGGGCCAGGACTCGCGCCTGAGCCTGTTTGATGAACGCGACGATGTCTTCCTGCAGAGCATCTCTAACTTTAACAGGTCCCTTCTCATCCCAAAGACAAACTAGGTGAACGGAATAAAACAGATCTTGCCATTCTGGTTGCGTAACAGGCTCTTGCTGCAAGAGTTTTAAAACAATCGGACGCATAGATGGCCATTTATCTTCAAAAAACAGTTGCCCCTTGTCCTATAAACACAGAGATCAATATAACTTAACCTATAAGACGATGCACCATTTGTGTAACTAAATACTTAACGATGGTTTACCTTCAACATTGCTATAATAACCGCATACGTGTAATTATTTTTTAATGCGAAGTCTTTTTATAAGTGAAAACAAAATGTTTGCTGTTAATTATAACGGACATTTCACTTTTCCTAAAAAAATCTAAATTTCGGCAGCGACGTCAACCTAGGTTTTATCCAGGCAGTTTTCAGCCAATACAAGACTTTCTAGTCATTCTTCCGATGCCGCACAAGCCACTTGCTAGTAAATCAATACAGTTTGTGGCGCAACTGTCGGCGGCGTGTGCCCAGCCACGCCGTGCCGGCCGGCGTCCTTCTAGACGAACCGCCAATTTATCCGTTTCCATTCGAAATCGCTGTCACACTGCTCTCTGTGTTTTTACACTTTTTTCTTCGAAATGCCGAGTTGTTGCGTACCGAATTGTAATTCTACGAAAAAACTACATCGTTTTCCGAAACGATATCCACATTTATTTAAAGAATGGATCAATCGTGTTCAAAGTCCCAAATTTATGAATTTATCAGATGACGAAATTAATCGACTTTGTTTTGTGTGCATTAAACACTTCAACGCATTCAACTTTAGCCAATACAATGACATCCAGCTTTTATTGTGCTCTGTGCCTACCATTGGATTGCCAGGTAAATTGCATGATATTTCATACATAATTATTTCAAGAATTTGTCTCATGTTGCACGTTTATTTGTCCTGTTTGTCTGCCCTGCAAATTTTTATTGACAATCTTTACAACTCATAGGGAAAGCATACTTTTATTAATCTGGACCCATTTTACAATGAAAGTTATTAGTATTTCTGCAAGAAAAATATATGTACGACTCAGGTTGGCTTTCCACTGTAATTGCACCTTGTTTATCTGTCTTGTGTCTATACAATTGCAAGTCTGCTTTTGGAATGTGGTGTTTGTGATTTGTCTTACAGTTGGTTAATCGGGTTATTATGTATCTACAAAGTTGGCGTAGTGCCTTTTCCTGCAACTTCCGACATTTTTATTTGGTCATTATTTACAAACAATTACCAGGGTGGCATGGTGTGTATACAATTTTAGGGATGTGCTTTTGCAATGTGGTGTTGGTAATTTGTATTATTTTTACAGGGTTTAACAAGTCACCATCCAAAGAAAATAGTTTTCATTATTTACTTGGTGAACAGAGTTCGGGTATGTATTTCTATAATTTTCACATTTCCTTACACCCCTTCTTTCAGACATGTACAATCTCATTTATTATATTGTCGTTATGGTCGTGGCATGGTGTGTTTTCAATTGTATTCGTTCAAGCCTTACTCGATCTTTCAAGGTTTTTCCTGAAGTTCTTGCATTATGTTATCTGGTATGATGTTCATTTTATTTTTATTGTGAATTACAGTAGGCATAGCTGTTACTGAAGAACACCCCTGTGCACTCCCGGAAGGCGTTGCCAGTTGCAGTGGTACGACTTTCATCCAACCTATTTCTGGTTTGTAGTAATATTTTTTTTATTTTTGTAATAAAAATTTACAAACATACATATTTATATATAAGAAAAAGAGAAACATCTTTGTTTCTTTGTTAAAAAGAAAAAAATAATAAACAATACATATAAATTCAGGAGAGTTCAGCGTGTGTAAGAGTTAATGGGAGATTTACATCTTGGTTTGCGATCTCAAAAGGCGTGAAACAGGGATGTGTAATGTCACTATGGTTGTTTAATCTTTACATTTTTCTATTAATTTTATACATTTTCTGCAAATTGAGAAATGCCGTTTTTGTGATCGACCAAGACTACATCGTCTGAGCGTGGGCCGTTCCTTTTTTAATTATTAAAAAGTTTATAGCACATATATATCGTATGACATGACCATGAAAGTGACCCTCTCAGTTGAAACAAATTTCTGACCCATAATTTTCTCCAGCAAATCGGCATATTAAAGCTGTTTGTGTTTTCAAAGAACTTAAAATGTATACATACAGTTACTTGTCCGACTCATTGACACATTGTCACATATTACTAATTAATAATGTTTTTAGATATCAACGCTGATGACATATCAGGCCCACTGCATATTTCTGGTCCGAGTGCACCTCAGCAGAGTACACCAAAAAGTTAGTATCAAATGACATGTATTCAATAATGCATTTTCTCTTGGTTCTTGGACAGAGAGATTTCGTTCTACATAATATCCACAGATACTTTGTTTCTATCATGTTCATGCAGTTTATGAATAATGCTAACGGATGTTTCCATGAAAATGCGACATAAATTTTTCGTCATTAAAACTTCATGAGGTGTTAAAAAACATTAAGTGGTTAAGACGCTTGAATTACGCACGGAAGGTTCCGGGTTCGATTCCCGGAGAGAACACAAAATTATAATATGATTTTTCTGTAATTGATCACTGTAATGGGCCCTCTTGTCCTGCTGTGGTGCAATTTTTATATTATTTATTATCGGGAATCAAAAAAATTACCTAATTGAATTATTGTTTTTATGAAATTTTTCCTTAATCGTTGTTCAATGTACAGTGATATACAGAATACAGATGCATTAGTGTGCAATTTGTACAATCTTTGGGAGTCGTCGTCTTCACAATATATATAATGTTATCCTGAGTTCCTATCTGACCTCTCCAAAATCAGCGTCCCATTCCCTATTACTATTTAAACTCTTTTGTTCCCACCCAATAATAATATATTAAAAAATTTATGTAAATATGTAGCTATAAATGGTATTAAGTTGTAAATAAGTTTTATATTATGTAAAATGTATGTAATATTAAATACTAACATGCTAACTTGTATGTATAGTACTAACACATGTGTAAATATTTAAATAAGTTAATCTCAAACTTGACACTGGCTAGAACACCTCAGTTAGGAGTGAAAAAAGCCAATAAAAAACTAAAGAAGATATACAGAATAAATATTTTTTTACATTATATAGATAAAACACATTGAAAAAGACTCAATTATGACGTTAGTATCCGTTGAATTACCCTAATACTACTCAAATTTATTAAAGATATAAAATACAATGAACTTCAACCAAGAACTTTCATTAACAAACTGCTAGTATTTCTGCTAGAACCAACTGCTAGTATTTCTTTTTGCTTATTTCCAAACAGCATCCCTTTACATTTTATCATTCTTTGCAATAATAGTTAGGCATTCATTATATTATGATGTTGGGACCCTTAATGCATCATTATGAAATATTATATTACAGGACGAAAATATGACCACATCTTGAAGGATGTAAATGAAACCCAATCTCAAAATTTAACACCCAGGAAAAGGAAGCTTTACAAGAAATGTTTGCAGTTTAAAAAGGCTAGAAGAAACATGGAGATGAAGATTAGAAAGATGGAACTCAAATTAAACAAAGAGCGCCATGTATCCTTTAAAAATAAATTAAATAAAATCACATACCGTTTTTTTAAGTCTCAATTGAGGCTTCAGAAACGGACAAAACAGGGCCGTAGATATACAACTAACGATAAGGTTTTTGCATTGTCATTAATGAAGCAGGGCTATAAAAGTTATAAATATATTTCAAGCATATTTTCCTTACCATCCAGAAAAACATTGATGACAATGCTAAATAAAATCCCATTTAATCCTGGTACCAATTTGCATATAAACATTTGGAAGAGGTCGCCCAAAATCTTTCTGCTAAAGCTCGAATATGCTCTTTGATGTTTGACGAGATGTCAATTAGTCAGAATTTAATGTACAAAAAACATAAAGATTTTATTGAGGGATTCCAAGACTTGGGTGAAGGAAAACGTACTCCAGCTTTTGCTGATCACGTTTGTGTTTTTATGCTACAGGGTTTATATAATAAATGGAAACAACCATTAGCATTTGTTTTTACAGGAGGACCCATTAAATCTTCAGATTTGGTTGTTATCTTAAAATCAATAATCTCAAATATCTTTCGTAGCAATTTGGAATTAGTTTCAATAATTTGTGACCAAGGTAGCTCAAATGTTGGTGCAATAAATATCCTGAAACAGGAAACCCGTGAATTGTACCTTCGGGGTGGTACTGAATGTAGAGTTCACGGGTTTGAAATTGAAGGCCATGAAATTGTACAAATGTTTGATGTGCCACATCTTTTGAAGGGATTTAGAAATAATATGCTAGTAAAAGATGTACATTTTGTTCAAAATTCTGTATCAAAAATAGCAAAGTGGTCCCATATTGTACAATCATACACATACGATCAAGCAAGAGGGGAAGACTTTTTCCAAATGCACAAATTAACCGATAGTCATATTTTCCCCGACAAACTAAGAAAAATGAAGGTCAAGGTTGCTGCTCAGGTATTCAGCAGGACAGTAGGAACTACCATGAAATCTTTGGCAGATACTGTGGATGATATTGACAATGGGGCATCACAGACTGCTGATCTTATCTTATTTATAAATAAACTTTTCGACAGTTTAAATGGCAGTTCTCTCAATGCTAATAGTATTATTTGTAAATACCGTTGTGGAGTCAGATTAACATCTCCCCACTGGAAATTTTGGCAGGAAGCTATTTCCATCTTAAAATCAGTAAAATTTGTAGATTCCAAAAACCAAAAAATATCAGTACCACCTACAGTGCGTAACTGGATTACAACTTTGGAAGCAATATCATATTTGAGTAATAAATTACTTACATGTTATAAATTTACTTTTGTGCTTCCACGTAACCTTAACCAAGACCCCATTGAAAACTTTTTTGGCATGGTAAGAAGTCAGGGTGCACGTAACATAAACCCCTCTAGTTCAAATTTTATAGATGCTTTTAAGTCGCTTCTCATATCAAACTTATCTCATACTCACTCCATTGGAGCAAATTGTGAAAATGATGACGGTGAAATTTTAGATTCATTAAAACTTTTTTTAACATCGGACATCGAAGTACAGGAACAATTTCATGTTGATGATCACTCCTTACCAACAAGTTCTTCAAGACAGAAAAGTAGTCAATATGTTGCGGTTTGTAAATATATAGCTGGTTATGTGGCAAAACGGGCTTTATCTAAATTTGGATCTTGTTGTGAATGTAGACTGGATCTTAAATCTGAAACACAGTTACCGGGGCATAGTTTAATAACTTCTAGGGCATGTGGTCCAAATACTTTAATCCACCCAACAATCAAAATCTATAAAGTTTTTAATACCATTGTCAATCACTGCAAAAATAATTTACCGACTATTTGCCATAAGTTTCATGTTATGTCGAGTTTGAAGGAAATAGTACTATCTAAATTAAATTCAGCATGTTTATCTTGTCCAGCACATAGAGGCCACCTTTTTGATTTTATTGTTAACTTAGTATTGCAATTATATATTTTTTCTTGGTTTAAACAAATTAACTTTCTATTAACTGGGCGAAAAAAATTAGAGTCTTGCATTGTTGATCCTCTCAAATTACAAGCTAGAAAGTGTTATAATAAAAGACTTAAGAATAAGAAGCGCAGACAATAGAGTAGATACATGCATACCCTTTTCTTCTTACCTACCATATTAGCACTTCATTTCATTACTTAATAAGCTTATAAGTGCTTCCTTCCTGCTTTATTCCTAAGCAGCAGCCTAGAAATGTCAATGTGAAATAAAATAAATTATCCACCATTAATAATGTTCTTTTGTTTCAGAATGGTGATTGTTGATGCCATGGATCTTAATGTGCAGGAAGAAAATATTTTTCATCCAGGAATAGAAGGGATCCAATACTGATCACAATGCTGCACAATTTTTAAATAATACTCAATTGTTATTTTTGATAATCCAATATTAGCATATTAGCACTTCATTTTATTCTTTAGTAACCTTATAAATGCTTCCTTCCTGTTTTATTCCTAAGCAGCAGCCTAGAAATGTCAATGTGAAATAAAATAAATTATCCACCATTAATAATATTCTTTTGTTTCAGAATGGTGATTGCTGATGCCATGTCTCTTAATCTTCACGAAGAAAATATTTTTCATCCAGGAATAGCAGGGATCCAATGCTGATCACAATGCTGCACAATTTTGTTATTTTTGATAATCCAATATACTAACCACACATGTATATAATATTATTTTACGAGTGTCAGTTTTCTTTCTCGATTCTTTCTGACGCATCTAATAGAATCGAGGGATTTATTTTAACAGTAAAATAAAACTATTAAAAATGTTTTTTTAAATTTTTATTTATGTATTCCTATTCCATAATAAATTTAATGTGCAATATCAATATAAAATTGTTTTTTTAAATACAGGACAGAAAAATTAAATTGCGTGCTAATACTTGTATTTAATTAAGCAATTTTGTATTGATATTGTACAATAAATATCAATATACGATGCAACGTAGTGATTTGAATTTACGCGCCATCGTCAAAGCTTCTTGTATGCCACACTAGAGAACGCTGCGATCGACGCCCAAAGTGCTTAGATATAGTACCATAGTTTCCTATCTAAAGATATCTGTAATCTGTCTGTGGTTTTATCCACAGACTACGTTTTATCTGTGATTTGATTTTTTTAATTTGCGTTTTTATTTTTATTTTTAGCGCACTTTGCCTTTATATTCAGCCAGGAAGACATAAACAATGTAGATAATTTTGATACGTGGTAACATTTGATTCTTACTGTCAGATGATCTCATAGAAAAAGTCATAAATTAGTCTATAATTTGCCGGATTCGTTTGTGGTTCTTTTTAAATAACCCAAAAATGGCGACCTCTGAGAGTCGCGGCGTTGGCGTCTCTCAACCAAATTTACATCAACAGGACTTATCAAAATTAGTGAGTTTATTGATCAAGCATTCGCAAATAATCGTTCCTTTACAATTCGAGTATTATTTAGTCGGTGTGTCTCAAGGAAAAGTGGTTTAACACGTGGCGTACCATAGGGTTATGTTCTTCCAACAAAACAGATTTAGTTGAATATCATTTATAAAACATTGCGCTGGCCAAAGTTTTTCTGAGAAGTTGTATAGTTTTAAGTAACCCGCCTGTTTAGTGAATGCGTATCTAAGTAATATTATTTATATAATTCTGACGCAACTCTGAATTTTGTGGTTATTGACCGGGAAATTAAGTATGTTTGTTGATAACTAGTAGTTGATGAGTGAATACTGTAGCTTACTAATTTCAAAATAAGTATTTATTTATAATATAAAAAACTTGAGCTTTAGTTTCGTCTTGAATGTAAAATGTTGGTTTCTTATTTTAACTCCAACGTATTTAATGAATATTCTTGTACAGGACGTAAGTAAGCTGACTGCCGTTTCTCCAGAGGTGATCTCCAGACAAGCGACTATCAACATCGGTACCATTGGACATGTAGCTCACGGCAAGTCTACTGTCGTGAAAGCCATTTCCGGAGTCCAGACTGTGCGTTTCAAGAATGAACTGGAACGTAACATTACTATTAAATTAGGTAATGTCCCCCCATTTTGTTATTCTTTATAAATCATCTTTCCATTGTTGATTTCACACTTTTTGAATCTTGAAAAATCCCGTCTAATCTTTTTGGACACAAACCATAAAAAATCACAATTTTTACCGGCTTGCTAATTAGCTCATTCTACTTCAAAAGATTAATTATTGTGACTAGGGATAGTATGTAGAAATTTGATATAACGGTGTATATATCGGAACCTCTTTTTACGCAGTTTTGAAATAACACGGTAAAAAAATTAAAATATTAAAAAACAAAACTTAATTTAACAATTTGTAATAGTAACATCACAATGGTGTTCTGATGCTGACCCTTATGTATGGGAACAAAGTATGGAATTGGAAAAACGATTATGAATGTAGGCTGGATGTTGTCAAAATGCGATCTCTTTGGCAAATGAGTGGTAAAATGATGTATGATAAGTGTACAGATGTCAAGATCCGTGTATTATGTAAGGCTGAGACTAGCATTACCGAGAAAGTAAAAAATGGAGTATTGCATTGATTTGGAGTGAAAGGACAGCAAAAGAATGGCTAAAATGATTCACCATGGAAACATTGATGGGTGCAGAAAACGAAGAAAACCGAGAAAGACATGGCATGACCAAATCCAACAAATTCTTAAAGGTGGACATGTCGGATCAGGGTGCGTGCATGAGAAGATGTATGCTTGTAGAGGAAGCGAGGTCTGTATGCAAAGACAGAGCGATGTGGTGTTCCATCTTCTCTGCCTACCCTTATTGCGAAACGGTGTGATGGTTTGTTTGTAATAGTAATATAAATTAATCTATTTGTTTTTGGAATACCCTATATCGCTCTTTTAATTACTAGGCGTATAAAAGTATGCGCAAAGGAAGGGTTACGATTTTTTAAAGTATTTTATTGTCATGTTATATTTTTAAATAAAATTAAGGCTCAATAAATAGTAAACAACTAAATCCCGAAAAGATTTTTTGCAAGGCAAATATTTTAACCTATCTACTATATTTTGTATACTTTTTTTACATGGTGCTGTGTGGGACGTATCCCCCTTGTAAAAAGAGGCTCCGGTGTATATATATTAGTATATTTGGTTCTTATAATTCTTTATTCAAATTATTATATTGACAGTTAAAAGGCTACGTGAATAATGCACCACCATAGTCGACATTGAGTTACATATACCACTTTTCTCGGAATTTTAAGCTGCGTCGTATGAGCATGCGCCCATGTATATTGAACTTAAATTTTGGCGTTTACATCAAAAACCCTCTTGTACAACGCTTGTGAAATCAACAGCAAATCACACAAAATGATTTATTTTTTTAATTGTCAGTTTGATTGACGTTAAAATCAGTTTGGGATATTTATCTTTTGCAGTTCTAATAGTTTTATGTAACATCTGTCTTACCTGGACTGTTTTAGAATTAATTCAAAATATTAAAAAAAATATGATCATTTTCATTTGAATTGACTTTCTTTCAAAATTCACTTTTAGAGCATATGTTTTTAAGTCTTTTTATCGTCGATATTATGACTTATTAACAGAACTGAGTTAATTGACAGATATTTCATCCGAGAAGGAGTACTTTTTTGAGAAGGGAATATGTAAGATTGGGGGCCTCTGTGGTGTAGCGGTGAAGACGCTTGACTCACATGGAAGGTTCAGGGTTAGATTCCCGGTGAGAACACAAAAGTTTAATGTGATTTTTTTCAAGCCTGGGTGTTCTGTGCTAAAATTCACCACTTTTGTTGAGCTTCCTGGCCTGTTGTGGTGCAAACATTTTATATTTACAGGGTTTTTATGACCTTTTATCGGCATTAGCGAAGTGATCTATGCACAGTGTAAAATTCACCGTTCTGCCGATATTTAAACAATTATATTTCTCCAATTAATCTATAATACACTATCTGTTGATTTTTTTGAAGTTGTATGAATTAAAGAATTGAAAAAATATGTGGATGGTTAAACAAAGGCAGAATGATGAGTGTTTTACAGTGTGTGAAGTGATGACTTAAACCAGTTAATGACAAGTCATAAGCTTTATAAATGCTAAGGCTTTCATATTCTTCCCAAAAAGGTTCACCGTTTCTGTTGAAATATCTTTACCCGTATTTATTACATGTGTTGACTTTCTTTGATGTACATTGTACTTTGAAGACATACTTTCGTCCCTTATATGACCAAAAATAATTTTTTGATTTTGAAATCGCATACCCCCTCCCCTATCTTTTTTATAACTACCATGGCCTATTCAGATACAAAATTTCATCCCTGCACGATGATTGGAACCCGTGCTGACGAGGCCTCAAAGTTTTTCAAAATAGAGGAATTCACCTCTTCTAGGTATTGATGGTAGTTCAAAATGTTTTTTTTATTCTGTTGTGACAAAATAAACCAAAACATCTATGAATAATGGGGAAATATATTTAAAGCAAAAAATATAGAATTTAATTAGGATATTTTCTCATTAGTGTCTCCTTTTTGCAGTCAGGATATAGTTGTTTGTGTTCCTGGACACAGCGTAAAAGGTACTGCTTCTATTCTTCCTTGGCCGTTATTTTGCCATGAAAATCTTGCATTAGTTTCACAGCTCTTTCTGCAGTATCGTTGACTGTTTTCAGACAGTTAACTTTTCTTTTTGCTTCCTTAAAAACAACATTTTCTTTCCATGACGAGACACTATCTTGAAGGAAAGGGCTTTCAATCTTCAATCTTAAAAATAAAATTCTTGCTTTGGATAGACACAAACTGATCCAAAGTTTTATCTGAAAAATTAGGAAAATACCATCACAGTCAATACATGAATGGAATAGTAGCTTAAAAAAAGAGATGACTTTATATGTACCGTATAAAGATCTGGATATTTCTTCTTTAGATGGATTATATCTCTTTTGTTATGGGCAAGAACTTTCTCTCTCTAAATTAGCCACAATTTGCTTCTCGGTTTCATCTTCCACCGAATCATCAAAGATTGATAATATTGCTATTTCCTCTGACAAATACCGTAAGTGTTGGCAAAACTTGTTCAACACTACTTGATAAATAACTGCATCAAGTTTCTCGTAACCCTTCAAAATTTTCAAAAAGCACAAATCTTGATGAGGTGCTTTAACTACCAAACTGCACTCAAGCAGGGTTTTACATAAACAGTTATTATTATTATTATTATTATGGATAACTTATATAGTGCCATTTTTGTAATATAATACTTTGTTTTACCACCAGGGCGATTGTTTTTCCTTTGCACTCATTTTGAATTGAGACCGCAACAAACATATTTTCAATAAGTAAATAGCTCTAGCCATCCACCGCGCTTTGTGCATAGCTCCTGGAGGTCGTATTTTCAGGTTAAAAAACATAATGGATAACTCGATCAGTTCATGGTAGATATCACTACAATAGACTTGTAGTTCATGCTTATAAAACACTACTAATTGATTGATTTCTCAGTCGCTCATATGTTGTTTTACAAATTCGGGGCAAGTTTGGATGTTAGTAGAATCAATGCAATTCCAATTATCTCTTAATTTTTCAAACAGCAGAATATCAGGACTTTTATTAGCTTGAGGTATTTTTGCTTCAAACACACTTTTTAAGACGAGTTCAATAAGCGATAGACAGGTGAACAATAATAGCTCTCTTTCCAGCTTTTGTTCTAACAGAGCGCATGCTCCATTAAAACGGTCAGTAGTAAAAGCTGTAGTATCACAGCACATTATTTGCACCTAGTCACCGAGGTTCCAATCACGAAGTGCGTTTAAAACAGCCCTGGCTTGATCTTTGCTAGAAGAACCATCCAGTTTTGGCACAGCAAGAAGTTGTTCTTTATCATCGAATGAAATCAACAACCGCTCTTCTTTAGAACTCCTGAAGTCTAATCCAGGTAAAAGTTTCCTGTCCCAATGAACAGTTACTATATCAGGCACATGATTTTGAAAATCCGTCTATAACTTCTGCCCTTTCCTTCCTTATTTGAGATCGAACCCTTTGAATGGACGATTTATTAATTGGATATTCATCTACGCTGAGACCTAGCGCTTCTACTGCGGCCTGAACGGAGTCTAATGCTTAGCTGGCATCTGTCTAAAGCCGCAATCAGTTTTGGTGAAATAAACTCCTTTCTCTCTTTTTCCTGACGTTTTAGTCGCTACAGCAGCGGTTGAAGTCTCCGGCAAAGGTTCTTCTCCAAAATTATTTTCAAACTCTTGTTGCGGTAGAAAATTATATGATGAAGTAGATATGGTTAGTTTTCTTTTTCTTCCTCCATTTTGCGTTGCCGTGACCTTTCTTCTTTCTCAGCTAATTTCTTGCCTACACTAACCGAGCAGCCCGGACGTCTTCATTCTTTCGAGGGCATCTACGTGTGCGATATCAAATAAGTTATCCAAATCCATTTGGAATTTTTCCACTTGCTGTTTGTGAATTTCTTGGGATTTTATACTATTTTTTTGAAGTTCTCGCCAAATACGATAAAGATCTACAAGTCTTTTTTCACAATTTGGAAGTGATTTTGTGGGTATTCTTGCCTTTTTCCAGAAAATAATGCACTTGCGAATAACTAGATTAGCACTTTCACTGACAGTCAATTTAACTTCACGAATATTAAAAAACAACACCCTAAGAACTTGTCGATTTGATGGTAATTTTGCACTTGTTATTTAGTGGTTTGCCTCCCTGACTAAGAATATACCTTTCCTATCACTTTGTAATTCAACTGACATTTTATTTAAATGAAATAAACCGTGTTGATATCGCGACTAATTGAATTTGAATGACAACAAAGTAAGTACGTGTCCCCCGTGCGCTTGTACTCTAGTGTAACTTGTATGAACATGTTCCGATACAAGTCGGCACGGGTAACTGTGTTCCAAATGAACTGAAATTTGCTGTGCGAGTGTTTTATAGCGAAACAAAAAAAATTAGACCCTATGCATTAAAAAATAATAAATTTGAAAAATAAGGGACACTGTTGTGTGGCTATTAAGTATGGCAATTAATTTGGATTCAAGTACATATATGTTATGATAATGTTAAATATGTTCTAAAAAGTGATTATGACACCTCATGTTATAAATAATGATCTCGGTGCATTGGAATGATAAGTAAACTAACTGTAGCACTTTATGGGACATTAATCAGCGCTATGACTTTTTAAAGTTTTGTATTTCTGAAATTACTCCGCTTGTGATGTCTCAAGTTCTTTTCCGCTTCTTCTCGGTCAGTTCTGCCGGTTGGTCCGTTGAATTATCATGTTGAGTTGATTGTTACACCTTATGTTATAAATAATGATCTCGGTGCATTGGAATGAATAAGTAAACCAACTGTAGCACTTTTTGGAACATTAATTAGCGCTATGACTTTTTAAAGTTTTGTATTTCTGAAATTAATCCGCTTGTGACGTCTTAAGTTCTCTTCCGCTTCTTCTCGGTCAGTTCTGCCGGTTGGTCCGTTGAATTATCATGTTGAGTTGGTTCATATGAACTAGTAATGTCCTACGTTTTTTTTAAAAAATATGTTATCAAGAAAATTTGCTGGAAAATTTAATGCTCTAATTTTTACCGCGCATAAGAAATCATTTTTTTTTGCATACAATTTCCCGTTGGGTTGAACTTCCGCATATTTTTTTAAAGTCAGAATGTTGTAAAATATTGAAGTTAGTGGAAATCAAATTTTTGCCCATCTGTAATTTTGGAAGTATTATTTGGAGCAGAATCGGGTTATTAATCATTATCCTTTATATAAAATAATTTTCCATGTTTGTGATATCGAAAAATACATCAGTATAACAAAAGCTATTTAATTTGTAATTCATTTAATGCACATACCACAGTCTGCATATAAATCTGAGGTCTTATGATTTTTATCGTACGAAATTAATAATTACTATTATTTCAAATTTGCTTTTACAAATCCATACTTGGAACATTATTTTGTATAAGTTTTTTTTGTAGATTCACATAATAAAAAAATTGAAGCACACTTTATGCTCATCAATAATGAATTATGATTTGCGCCTCTTATTTATACAAAGACGTGGTATGTTGCAGAGAAACTGCCGGAAGCAGTTATTAGCAAGTACTCCCGCGAGGATCGTGCACCGGCCAAAAAGAGAAAAGCAGGTGCTCGCGATATGCAACGTGGAAATACCAAAAAACGCAAAACAGAAAAAAAAGATGAGTATATTGTGGAATCCATCGAAGACATTCGCGTAATTGCAGGTCGTCTGCTTTTTGAAATCAAGTGGAAAGGATTCGCCCACTCTGAAAATACGATGGAGCCAATAGAAAATTTACAGAATTGTCCTATTCTATTGGAGACATTTTTGGAATCCCGAATACAACTCCAAAAGGAAGAGTTGAAAGAGTTACGGGCCGAACTATGTAAAGAGGGATTACTGGAGCGGCCGAAACTAGAGGCAGTGTGGGCCAACCGGGGAGCTATTACGCTTCCCCCCGTTCCCTCCGCTGCTCTCTTACTGTGCTTGTGCAATCTTCCTCCGGAAGAGGAGACCTATCGCCCCGAACTGCAGAGAGCCGCGCGAAGAACTTTTCAGGAGGAAGGATTAGTAACTGCACGGAACAACCAGTTACGGCTTCTTAAGGAGTGGGAGGCCCATCTTAATACAGTGGATCCAGATGGAAAAATATCTGTAATTAATGATGTTGATCTCGAAGGACCGCCGCCCGATTTCCAGTACATAAATCAAAATGTCGCAGCCGATGGTATAGTGATTCCCGAAGATCCACCTATAGGATGCGAGTGTACTTCGTGCAACGTCAGGTCTAATTGCTCTTGCGCATCGGAGGGTGGTTTATTCGCATACACTTTTAAGAAGAGACTGCGTGTCAGCGTCGGGACTCCTATATACGAATGTAACAAGGCATGTCGCTGTCCACCCGATTGTACCAACCGCCTGGTGCAGAGTGGCCGTAGTATCCGGCTACGGATCTTCCGCACACCCTCGGGCTGCGGGTGGGGAGTGCGCACGGCGCAGCGCATCCCGGATGGAAGCTTCGTGTGTCAGTACCTGGGGGAGATCATATCGTGTGAGGAAGCAGAGCAGCGGGCGCGATCTGCTGATCCTACAGCACCCACTTACCTATTCGACCTCGATTTCAATTCTGCTGACTCGTTGTATACAGTAGACGCAATGCGTATGGGTAATGTTTCTCACTTTATCAATCATTCCTGCGAACCCAATTTGGGGGTGTGGGCTGTATGGGGCAATTGCTTGGATCCCAACCTACCCATGCTGGCACTGTTTGCTACCAGAGAAATTGCCTCCGGAGAGGAGATTACCTTCGACTATGCACAAAAAGCGGCTGGTGGCGATGAAGCTCCCGCTGCGATTGCTACTGAAGTGCCCTCGGAACTAACGTCCACTCCAGAGAAACGACCTCCTGTGACGGAAATACTCAGATCTCCTTTGAAATTAAGAATGGACCTCACAAATGGCCTTCCTGATCGCATTCGCCCAGAATGCAAGTGTGGTGCCGAGACTTGTCGGAAATTTCTGTTTTGAAGTATTTATTTTTACTAATATCTGTACATAGTTGCTGTTTATAAAATAATAATGTTAAAATTATTGGTGCTGATTGCAATGTTAGTGCCTTATTGAGCCTGATAGATTTAAAGTCTGTAATATAAATATATTTGTCTACGGATGCAGAAAGTAACACATGGACTGGTTACGTCGACATATCATGTCAAACTATTTGCTATTCCTGTTCAAGTTAAATAGTAAAAGAATATTTAAATACATATGATCCGGGCTGCTGTCTAGTACTGTCGTGGACTCTGGAAATTTTAAGGCAATGGTCTGAAAATTGAAAGTATTTGTGTAAATAATAGGAGATCAAATATTTTTTTCCAATAAAAAAAAAATATATGTATATTTTACATTGTAATACACTCAGTGCCCTTTAAATTTCTCGATCAAAAATTGTTACGTATGTTTATTTTTGTAATATAAATTTATAATACCTGTATTACGGACTTATATAGTTTTAAGCAGGTATGAGTTTAGGCAAAATAATATAGTCAATATTTTGTTTTAGTATTAAATTTATATTTTAATAAAATGACAACTTTATTAAAATATATTGTCGCACTTTATTTTTAAAAAATAAAAATAATGACACAAAAGTACAATTGTTATCGGAGAAAATTCTTCAAATATAGTCTTGTATTTTGAAATATGTTAATTTTCTTATTTTTTATTGTGGTCTTTATTTACTTTATTACACCATTGAAATTTTATTTGTGTCTACTGGTTTAGGACGAATCTGACAAATTATGTACAAATAAAAATTTCTAAAAAATTGTGTTTTACAATTAATAATATGTGATTTTCAAACGTGACAAAAAAAATCTAAAATTACAATGGTGATATTTTGAAAATTTCTTTAGTAAGTACATCTAACAATATAAAGAAATAGAATTTTATGAAAAAAAAAAAATGCATATCAATAAAAATACCATCACCTAAAATGCCAACTTTAAGGCAGCGCACAGTGATCAATTTTTAACTTTTAACTGGAAATTAGATTTTTTTTAATTCGCGCTAGTAGAAAATTATCAGAAAATATTTATCAATTGTTATATTTGTGCCTGTAGTGTTTCTAATATATTTTTAAAATTTAAAACAACTTAAAAAAATAGTGAAATTAAATAAATTGATGAAAGTGTTTTAATACATAACAGAATATTATAAAATTAATATAAACAAGTACAAACATTGGTAAATAAAACAATTAAAAGAAAAATGTTTTTTTGCTGCATTCAATATTACGAAATAAATATAATTGGTGGATTTTTAAAAGCTGGCGCGTGCACATACACATACGCATTGCTTAGTATCCGTGAATAAGCCCATGGTATGACATTGCACGGCATACGCATTACGAAAAACCTTGTTTGTATCTTCTGTGGCCACCACTACCATTACAGCCCCATTTGTACATCATTTTTAATGAAATCGTATTTTCGTTCGGTTTGCATTCAAGGGTATTTAAAACATCTTTCTGTACTGCAGCCAAACACATTACCGTATGGTCTAACAAGTTTTGAAGTTTTATTTCTGCTAGTTTATCCATAACGCACATTGAATGCGGTTCTGGATAACATTTCTTCTTAGCTTAGATTGTTTTTATCTAATTTATGTTTTTTTATTTTTATTATTGCGCGATTAAAAAAAAACATTTGTTTTAAAATGGTAAAATCATATGATTTCCTTATTTTGCGTGCGTTTAACCAGATTACAGCCTTAAAGTAGTTAATTTTTATTAAAATCGCTTAAATTTTTTCATACACTTTAGAGAAACTTCGCTGTACATATAAATACTGTAATTTTTACCGCCTGTAAAAAAACATTTTTAACATACTACTTTCCCATAGCACTGAACTTCCTGATTGAAAAATAAGTTAATTGTTACCCTTTATAACTCAACTTATTTAAAATACAAAAATACTAAGTGCTTTTACTTTCTTTAAATAATAAAATAAGCATTTCTTAGATTTTCAACGTTAAAACATTAGAAAATGGGAGTATGACATTTATGTCACATTGTATTTACAATGCTTTGAAGTATTTTTAAGAGTCTAAGGAGTATAAAATCCAATCCCATATATTTAACAGTGTTTGTGAGACACAATTGCATCCTGGATGTTCACAACAAATTCTTTTTTCAGTCCATACTGGCCAATGTCTGATCAAAGGCCTTGTCTTACTGCCATTGAAAAAACATAATGAGCTGGACAATTATGTTTCATAGCCTGTATTTATGGTTCGACGCTTGCGATTCATAGTGGTCTTTGCACTACCCAGCTTATATAATTTTTGACAGTTCCTTATCTGTTGGTAATTTTGCAATCCGTTATTGTTCCGAGACTGAAAATACCTTGTTTGGCCAAAAATTATATGAGTGACAACGATGTGAAGTAGTTGTCAAAAAAGATCCTGTAGTTTTGGTTCCTTGGAATATCTCGTGATAGCCCAGCAATAATATTATGTATCTTTTTTGGGTGATACCGTGTATGTTGGATTTGATCCGACGTTTCGGCTACCATTGCAGGAGCCATCTTCAGGGAAAACTGTGTGACAGTTCACAACTCACACAGTTTTCCCTGAAGATGGCTCCTGCAATGGTAGCCGAAACGTCGGATCAAATCCAACATACACGGTATCACCCAAAAAAGATACATAATATTGATAACAGTGACCGTGAAAACCTTCGCACCTATTTGCCCAGCAATAAGATTGGATGCAGCACCTTAATCTGGCTTTGCAATATTTTCATTAAATTAAAGCAAACATTTAGTGAACATGGACCTTGTAACTCAATATATGACAAATGACACAAAAAATAATTGACATCCTATGCCATAACCACTAGCAAACATTTAGTGCATGTTAATCTAGCAACTCAATGGGACAAAAATGGCACAAACAGTAATTAATTTCCTATGTCAAAACTGCTAAATATTTTGCATAAATAAGAAAATATTGTTCAAAACAATGAACTTACCTATAGGTTTTCACAAAAAAATATGTACTAAATAGCACGTAGAAATATTTTTTCTGAATTTTCCAATGTTTCAAACACACATCCCGGTCAATTCAAGAGGAGTGAATGTCAAATGAACTTATTAGCAACCAATGTCGCTATTTATTAGATGTACAACTTTTCTTCAGCCATTTTCCTGTAAATGGCTTGAGCGGTAAGTAGTGGTTGAAATAAATAGATCATACCGTCATGCAATAAACTTGGGCATCTGTCAACATAACCCCATAGAAACATTAGTCGATTTGTTTATGAGCCAAATTCTCATAATTTGCAGGAGAAGAAATCTGTGGCTGAGGCTCATCGAATGCTCTCAAATACTTGTGGTGAGGCCGCGATTAGTGAAATAATGTGTCGTGAGTGGTTTCAACACTTCAGGAATGGTGATTTTCACGTCGAAGACAGCCATAGCGGCGGAAGAGAGAAGATTTTCAAAGACGCAGAATTGGAAGCGTTACTTGATGAAGAGTCGTGTCGAAATCAAGAAGAATTGGCACGATCATTGGAAGTGACTCAACAAGCAATCTCATAATCCCTCAAAACCATGGGAAAGATTCAGAATCAAGGAAATTGGGTGCCGTATGCGTTGGAACCGAGAGATGTTTAATAGCGTTTTGTTTGCTTGTGAACAGTTGCTTGAAAGGCAAAGACGAAAGGAATTTATGCATCACACTGTGATTGGAGATGACAAATAGGTCCCTTACAATAACCCCAAGTGCAGAAATTCATTGGGATTTCCCGACCATGCTTCCACATCGACGGCTTAACTGAATATTCACGTGGGACCGGCTCGGCATAGTGTATTATGAGTTGTTAAAACCGAGTGAAACAATCACGGGCGATAGTTATCGAATGCAATTAATGTCTTTGAGCTAAGCATTGAAAGACAAACGGCCACAATACTGGAGAGACACGATAAAGTGATTTTGCAGCATGACAATGCTCAACTCCACGTTGCGGAAGTGGTCAAGCCATACTTGGAAATGTTGAAATGGGAAGTCCTATCCCACCCGCTGTATTCTCCAGACCTGGCTCCCTCTGACTATCACTTGTTTCGATCAATGGCACATGGCCTAGCTGACCAGCACTTTCAGTCTTATAAAGAAGTAAAAAATTATTGATTCGTGGATCGCTTCAAAAGATGACCAGTTTTTTCAATGCGGGATTCGTATGCTGCCCGAAAGATGAGAGAAAGTAGTGGCCAGCGATGGACAAAACTTTGAATCATAAATGCATAACCACTTTTTTACAATAAGGCCCGAAATTCAGAAAAAAAACCGCGGAAGCAAAGTTGTACTAATATTTGTGAGAAAATGTACTTAAATTGCATAGAGCGGTGTGTATCTGTGCCATAACATTGATTTAAAATGATCTTTTGTGTTTATTTTGAATTTTATGAGCATTGATATGGTTTGTAACAGAACTTTCATATGATGCTATAAAGGGTTAGTGTAGGAGTTAATAAATCAGAATTACGTTTTATTTTATATTAAGAACTTTAAACAAAGTTAAGTTTTACCATTAATGGTAGGAAAAAAATATATAAAACTGTCAAGCATTATTTGTTTGTATTTTTGTTTTCTTTATTTTGTCATTATTTTACATGTATCATCTGTACAAGAACAATTTTAGTTTTAGGTTTTGCAATTTTGATTAATGTAAATTTATTAAAATTATTTGGTACCAGTAAATGAAATTTTCTTGGGATGGATGAAAGTTACGCCCTTTCTTTGCATGACAGCAGTGCAGGACGCAATCTGTGCTGTTAATATTAGTAATGTTATAGCAGGTAGGATCGATAGAAGATATTGTTTTATCACTTGATGAACAGTGATGAAAGTGATGAAAAAATATAATTATCGCATGTCAATAATTGTGCTGTTATTTATCAAAAGCAGTGTTAACATAAAATTCTATTTCACTACTAATTTTGTTGAACTTTTCAATTACATCTACATAATTATAAAAGAAAAAATAACCTAAAAGGGGTTTTTTATTATCAAAAATAAAATAAAATTACCTGAAATATGAACTCTTATTATTTGGACAATAATTACGAATTCGCGTTTGAATAAACTTCATTTTCAAAAGTAGATGCATAGAAATTTAATAACTAATGAGTGGATGACCTAGGATGGGGTGAAAAAGTGTTAGTAAAAAAATGGTTGAATGACGTAAAAAGCTTCATAGAAGTAAAAAGTTAGAGTTCTGCATACTCTTCTTAAGATTAGATTTAAGGTCTTGATTGATCTGGTCATGTCAAGTCTTTCTTAGTCCATATCTGCGCTGATATACAATTATATATGCGGGTATGAGTGCCCACAAGTATTGTATGTTGTGACTTAAAATTATCACATAAGTGTTGTCAGCTGATGACAAACTCATACAAAAAGTAAATTTGGAAAAAATACAACACATATTTTTTAAGGTCACATCTAATGATGCATGGATTACCAATTTTTAATATTTAAATGGTTTGGTACTCGAAGGCATAAAGTCTTCACATACCAGTCTAGATAAACAATTAAACGTTGATGTCAAAAAACATCTGAAATAAATTATTAATGTTGACCTCGCTAGGGAATAAACCCTGGACCTCATAAAACTAATTGAACCTCACAACTTGAGATGGAGAGATTGATTCTTATTTCCTATGTACTCGTATATAAATGTATGTCAAAATTAAAATGAATGCATTCATCTCAAACTGACATTTTACTACATACATAATACCTTATGATCAAAAATAAATGGGAATTTGGCAAAAAAATGCAAAATTGTAATTTTTAACAAATTTCTTTACTATCACCTTCAAAATACTCGCCATCTGCGACGATACATTGATGCTAACGCTTAATCCAGTTGTCCATGCACTTTTCATAGGCCTGCAAAGGTATGGCCTTTAGCTCTCGCAGCAAATTCTCTTTTATGGCATCAATCGTCTCAAAGCGCATTCCTCTTAATGACAATTTTAGACTTGGAAAATAAAAAATGTCAGACAGGGCCTGGTCTGGAGAATGCAGTGCTTGGAGGATGACATTAGTTAAATTTTTGGCCAAAAACTCAGAAACAATCGACGCTGTATGAGATGGCGTAAAATCCACGAATTGTCTTTCCACATATCAGGCTTTTTCTTACGAATTGCTTCACGCAGATGGCGCATAACGTCTAAATAGTATTCTTTATTAACCGTTTAACCGTATGGAAAGAATTCATAGTGCACTACACCACGAATATCGAAGAATGTAGTCAGCAAAACTTTCTTTTTCGAACGAGTTTGACGTGGTTTTTTCGGTTTTTTGCCCATGTTTTCGACATACACGATTCGCCAAAGGCTTCAAAAAAAAAAAAAAAATGAAATTCAAAAATGTTCAACATTTTCAATTATTCAGCACACAACACAAAATTTGAGGCACGCTCGTTGTTCTAATTTTTTATCCATTTTAAAAATCACCACACAAAAATTTTTCGGCCCACTCAAACAGACGCCAACAGAGTAACGAACATCCGTTTGCCGCCAAACTTTGACAGATTGTCAAAAATAGTACTGCCAACGTGACTGCAAAAAAAAACAATTCGTGCAGTTTAGGCAATTTAAATTAGAAATTCCCATTTATTTTAGATCATATGGTACATATTACATTAATAATAGACAGTAGTTTTTTTCCTTGATCTCTTTTTGGTTTCGCCTTCATGAAGTTTTTTTTCTTCTAATTTTTATTTTATGAAAATATACACCTTTATTAAAAAAAGAAATAGATAAATCTTCCTAGTTTTTAAAAAAATAATCAAATTAATTATCAATATGCTTATTTATATTTCAATCTTATAGCCCTCAAATCATTCTGAACCAACTATCCGCCCTCCTAGAAGGTTTCAACCAACTTATGCTTATTATAAGATCCTCAGATGCAGAGTGCAGTATATGTTGGGGGAACTGCAAGATTCTTATCTACTAATGTAATAAAGGCCTCTTCCAAACGTTTCCACTCCTTTCTATTCCCTGCGTTTGTCACCCATGTTCTACTATAAAGTGGGCAGTGGAATTGTAAACTTATGATTTACGGTGTGTCTCTAATTTAGGTTACGCCAACGCCAAGATCTACAAGTGCGACAACCCGTCATGCCCTCGCCCCGCTTCCTACACGTCGGGAGGCTCTGGGCGCGAGGATCGCTTGCCGTGTCTCCGGCCAGCGTGCAGCGGCCGCTTCTGCCTCGTGCGTCACGTGTCGTTCGTGGACTGCCCCGGTCACGACATTCTCATGGCTACTATGCTCAACGGGGCCGCTGTCATGGATGCTGCGCTGCTACTCATTGCTGGTAACTGTTATGCAAATGAATAATCATGGTTTACAAGTTCATTGGATGTTCATTTAGTTATTGTGTCGAATATGTTGGTTTTATTAACTGCCAAATTTTTGGATGGCATTGCAGCATTAATCTTCTAGGCTGATGTATTATGTCGCAGCCGGATTATTATTTTAGTCTAAATACGTATTGGCTAACCAAATTACAAAATGGCTCCGTATTGTAAAAGCGCTACTAATGTGTAGTTATATTGTGAACACTTAGCATTTTACAATTCGGTTAGCCACATTTAGCCGCTATGTAAATTGGCGAAGGTTTTAGGTTTTTTGGAGAGAGGGTTAGGTTAGGTTTTTTAAAAACATTTTTTATATAAAACATTTAAGTTTGTAAGTGAAAATTCTTGATGGAAATTCATTGTAATTTATTATAGAAATAAAATACGAGTGATACAAATTTGTGAATTAATCTATCACTCGTCTTTTATTTCTGTAATAATTTTTTTATAAATATGGGTGTTATTTTTTCCCTTGCTTATAGAGTACAAGGTTTATAATTTTTTATTTATACATTTAATCATATTACATACATTTTTTTTGTACACTTTGCCCAGCTAACAAGGGTATAAACCCTGTTCCAAGCTAGGCAATTACATTTTAATACGTAATAATAATAATTTACAAGTTAAAAGAAAAAACAGACAAATAAAATGTAAACTTATACAAATGATACATACACATATATATACATATACTTACACATATACATGCATATATATACATACATATATATATATATACATATATATATATACATATATATACACATATACATACATATATATACATATACATACATACATTCATTTTATGACTTATGACTACTTTATTTACTTCAAAGGAATAGTTATTTATTTAGATAATATTCCATAAATTTTTCATAAAATATATCTTCCACTTTTATAAAACAAGCTCACTGTTTAAGATTGGACATTCCACACAATATTTAGTATAATATTATTGCGGTACAGTTTTGCTGCATGATGCCATCTTTAGGATAGGAAGAAGAACTAAAAATTACAATCCGGTGTGATTTGTATCCTGAAAAAACATTATGGCGCATCGTTGAGTAAGCCAGAACGAATGAAGAAAAATATCATTCAATGTGGCATGTGCTTGTTCAGCCAAAATGAAATACGGCTTATTGTTGATTGGTTCTTTTACATTACGGGTTTTTAAAAAAATTTGACTAGTCAATATGTATTCTGGCTAAAATGACAATTCGGCTGCGATAGATATATATACATACTATGAAAGCAGAAAATAATGCCAAAACAAGGCATTCCGAAAATATCAATTAACATAAAATAGAATACAGGAGATAGAGAACTTGTTATATTATACCAATATGTGTATTTATAATACTTAATGAAGTTATGGTGACACCCTGTCCAGTGGAAGGTAGATTTTTGAGCTTTCTACATTGTATTTTACACACGTTTTCTACATTGTATTTTAAATTGTGATTTTATCTTATTTAGGTAACGAGTCATGTCCCCAGCCACAGACGAGTGAACACTTGGCAGCTATAGAAATCATGAAGCTAAAGCACATCATAATACTGCAGAACAAGATTGACCTGGTAAAGGAAGGTCAAGCCAAGGAGCAGCAGGAACAGATCTTGAAGTTCGTGCAGGGAACTGTGGCAGAGGGGGCTCCTATTATTCCGATCTCGGCTCAGCTTAAATACAATATCGAAGTACTCTGCGAGTATATTACTAAGAAGATTCCCGTGCCTCTGCGCGACTTCACGTCACCCCCGCGTATGATTGTGATCCGATCATTCGATGTGAACAAGCCGGGTTGCGAAGTTTCGGAACTCAAAGGTGGAGTAGCTGGAGGCTCCATTCTACAGGGCGTACTCCGCTTGGGTATGGAGATAGAAGTGCGCCCGGGGCTCGTGAGTAAGGACTCCGAGGGACGTCTCGCTTGTCGCCCGATTCGCTCTCGCATCGTTTCTCTCTACACGGAACAGAATGAGTTGCAGTTTGCCGCGCCTGGTGGATTGATCGGTGTGGGAACTCTCATTGAGCCGACTTTGTGTCGCGCCGATCGCCTCGTGGGGCAAGTCTTAGGAGCTGTGGGTGCTCTGCCCGCTATCTTCGTCGTTTTAGAAGTATCGTACCATCTTCTCAAACGCCTGCTCGGTGTGCGCACTGAGGGAGACAAAAAAGCAGCCAAGGTGCAGAAGTTGGCCAAGAATGAGGTGTTGCTGGTCAACATCGGCTCCCTTAGCACCGGGGGAAGGGTAGTGGCCACTAAGGCTGATCTCGCTAAGATCGCCCTCACTAGTCCCGTGTGCACGGAGGTGGGAGAGAAGATTGCGCTCAGCAGACGTGTTGAGAAACATTGGAGGTAAATATTTTATATAATTCTATTTATTTGATTTGCTGTTTTTAATTGAAATACATTTAAACAAAACAGCATTAGAATCTTTTTTTTTTACCTTGAAAATGGATAGTACGCATATTGCTTAATTCATGCTATAACAGCATAATTATATACTTAAATTACCAGTTGCAGCAATAATTAACATGTCAAAAATACACATTTTTGGCAAAGTAGCTGTTGTTTTTTAACTGTTTGATTTGAGCAGACAACCAATGGATCCAAAATTCACAAATCAAAATTAAACAACAATTTATTATTGTCGTTCCTATAAAATGCGTACTAGAAAATTTAAAAGTAAATAGAATATAAAAATTTAATTTATGTAATGTGTCATTATTCATTTTCCGTTGAGTTGCGTTTTTATCTTGTTTGAATTTTGATTAAAATGCTAATTTTCAAACTAATTGAATATTTTCAGGTTAATTGGTTGGGGACAAATTCGAGGTGGAGAGACAATTGAACCGACCAAGAACTAATCTGTGAATTCATTAAAGTCTTCAGTTAATGTAAAAACTTTTATATTGAAGTTATATATACAAGGTGTTATTTATAATAAACTTATTCATAAATGGCCACCTTCTTTATTACTCAACCACTAGGATAGTCAATAAAGCTAATTTTTTACCAGTAGGTTACATAATATTATATACCAAAAGAAAAATTCAGAAAAACGAACTTTTAAATAATAAATTTGTTTACTCAAGTATTATGCATCGGGCATTCAACGGACACTAATGAAAAATAATTCGTGTTTTATATACTTACATACATTTATAAACTGTCAAATACATTTTTTATCAGAATAATATTTAATTGTCGATTTTTTTTAGAATTTCATAACTTAAATAAAATTTGAATTAGCAATATCACTTTTATCAGTCTGAAGATGCTTGCTGTGTTGGTAAAAGTTTGGTTGATATTCGTCAAAAAACAAATGGAAGTGTGCAGTATTTTCTTTTTATTGAACATGTTATTTTTAACATCCCTATTTAAGTTTTTCTGGGTACTCCATGATAAAATGATGCCTTGAATAATGTACAGATAATGAATTAAGCTGTCAGCTTCCTAATTAAAGCTATAAAAGTAAATGTAATGTTTATATCACGCTTCTTGCAATAACAATAATGAATTATTTACATATCTCTTTGATCAGTGTTCGTCATAATTATTTATGTTTAAAGTTTTATGAACAACAAACAGGATTTTTGTGCTGATAAAAAGTAAAGTTAAATGATTTTATTTATCTTTTTCCATAATATGTTATGTAATGTCCAGGAGTACATAAAGTAAGTAGTTCTTGTTAAAATAAAATGACTTTTTATACCCCGGCATTTTTATTGAAGAAAGAAACAACTTTGTTTATGTATTTAAATTATGAATAGGTAATTTTGTTTTATATGCTCTAATGTTTTTTTAGAAATGGCTAAGTCTCTTTAGGCGATTTCTGAATGTAAAGTATGTACAATGCTATATATATTTTTGAAATTTCAAGTTTTATTGTTATCAAAAACAGCCTCAATGGGTTCAAACGACAAGTGAAAATATATAATGTCGGTATATTGGTAAAACCCTGTAAAGGCATTCTTACCTATTTTGAGAAAAATCAATTTCAATGTTTAACTAAAGTCTTTTTCGTTTTTCCTTATTCAAATTTTGGACATACGTAGAACTCCGTTTATCCGAACTCCAGTCAAATATTCGATCAGGAAATTAAAAATAAAGGAGATGTACTAACAACAAATTAAAGAGCGTAATAATTGTCTTCGTCAAAGCAATTAACTTTGCTATGTTTAAGTTAGTTTTAATGTGGTTCCAATTCACTGTATTATTTCAAAAGCAATCTTAGAGTAACTCTTATATTTTCTTTCAAAACGTTGCCTTAATTTAATGGTAAATCCAATTATCTGGATTTCTGCATATCTGGATAACGTCTGGCACTCATTAATCCGGATAGGAATTTTACTATTATTTATATCACTACAGAGATGGGTAGAATTTTTGTTTCAAGATTATGGATATTCGAGCGTTTACAGGGCTTATGACCTGTCATAGGTTGGGTTCAAATAGGAAGGAATTTCATAGGAATTTTACTGTACTGTATTCATATTTAAAGTTTTATTATAAATATATATTTTTTTTACTTCAAGCCTATTATTAAAAAAACAATTATATGGAAGGGTGATCGATATCTTTAGGGGTTTTTAGCAGAACACAATTTAGAATTGTGCTTGGAATTTTATGATAATAAAAGCTTCAAATGTCCATTAACTGTATTGAAATGAGTGCAGGTTGATTTTTATGCGGTAAAATTAATTTATTATGTAGATGTTATAATGTGGAAGGTTTGTGTTATGAGAAATTTTAACATTTAAAACTTCCAGTAAAGATGTATGTATTAAACTAATTAAAATCACTAATGTCATTTGGATGGTTTTAAATGTTTCATTATTATTAATCAGAATAACTGATACATACGCATCCCTTTAAATTGTTTCAATAGTTGAGATTTCAAAATTATTTAGTAAATGGAATTCATGGTTTTTACCCTAATACATAAAAAAAAAAAACAGTACTTTATGTGGGTTTTTATGCATTTTCACTTTGAAACAAAACATCGGAGAACTTATATGATTTTATCAGTCAATAAATCTAAAAAAATGATGCATTTTAACTTGTTTTATGCCGGCGATAATCAAATAAGATGAAAGTGCAAATTTGTATACACACTGTTATATTCATAAAATTAAAATGTTCTAATTTTATTGTATATAAAATTATAAATAAACAAGAAAAACCACTGTATATTGGTAGTCATTGGAGCGTATAATTTATTGCCTACAATACATATAAAAATTATAAAATAAATACATTATCCAGCATCCCTCCTTAACACACACTACACTATATTTTGCTCAGTTAAGAATCACAACTTCACTTTTTTGTAGGAACCTTTGCAATTTATTATTTTATGTGAACAGCATCTAAAGTAATAAATATTACTACAGTAGGACTGCGATATAACGAAATCCAAGGGACCAAAAAATAAAAATTCGTAATAACGAATTCCCACATATAAAGAAAAAAAATAAATCATACTAGGTATGTATATATTACGCGTCGTCGTAAAAAAATGTTGTGCGACTTCAAAAAACAAAACAGACGGACTGACGTACTCGGCAGTATTCGGAGAGGTTTTCCTTCACACACGCGCTTACATACATACACGCACACACTGGACACACAGTTTGACAGTTCTGGGTGCCGACAGACCGCCGTGCGCCTTCGAAAGGCCCTTCTCACACATGCCACGCCAATCCACCCGGCCTGGTAATTTTATCGGGTGCACCCTAAAAAAGGTGACACATTGTGTATGCGTTTGTAGAGTGTACCCGGTAAAGTTACCAGGCCGGGTGGATTGGCATGGCATGTGTGGAAAGGGCCAAAAGGCCATAAAACCGTTCGCATACGGCAGATGCCGTGGCGACGCGGCTTTGAAAGTGTGAAATAATATTTTCATATTTTTAACATTTTTTAATTTCATTTTAAATTTACGTAAATGTATTGGCATTTTTTCGTACGGGAAAAAAATGATTTTGTTATACATATTAATGGGATTTCGTTATATAAATGCATTTTTGTATGAAAAATTAGTTTTAGGGAACAAATTTCGATTTTTTTTTCGATATTTGTCATTTTTCACTCGCGGTTTTATTGTATTATTTTATATTTCTTGTCAATTTTCAAATTGATTTGAAATATTTTAAGGCTTTCTGTTTCTTTGATTTATTATTATATCTTAAAGTATCAGTACAAGCTGTGATCCTCTGAAGCTTATTATGATACTAACCTCACGGTTTTGAAACTGCACTATAATTCATAAATTGTTTTAAGATGTAAATTTTATCCACAATGTAGCGCATGCTAAGGGTACATTTCACTATGCTGAAGATTTTGCTTCTGTTTCTCGTAGAGGCTCCTGATCTTTAGGTACATAGGGAGATTCATATTTCCGGAACACGGCGCAATAGAAAAGAGTCGACAATGTTGATCCTAATATCGGACCCACCCAGTAAATCTGGAAATTATAAAATAAGAGGAATTATTTATAATGATTTTAATCAATGAGAAAATAAATGTGAGAACTTGTTCACCGAGAAAATATAGATACAGACATTTACGTATTATTCTAGAGCATAGGTTCTGAAACTTATTTTGCTCACCGCTCACTTTGAATGAAAAAATTTCTAGAACCCACCCCAAAAGCTTAACACGATGCAAATGAAATTTGCCATTGCCCTCTAGATCGTCTCAACGCCTCTTAATTTTCTTTGGGCCCTCTACCACCCCCTTGAAGGCCTTCAGCGTCCGCGAGGGGGGTGTTATTGCCGACTTTGAGAAATACTATTCTAGAGCTTATGAACTGTCATTGACTGGTCTAGACTAACACATTGTATTATTCATAATTCTGCCTGTGTTTGAACATCCATATTTCTTCAAATTTTCAATATGTGGATTTCTGTGGAGTAAAAAGTTTACCTACATTGATAAAGCTTGCAAAGTTGACTATGTATAGGTATGTCGATTTTTCTATTGATAGAAATTCATAACCCATCCTCCATCCAGAGTGCCACAAGTCTAAATGTAAAAATGGCTTTGAAGATTTTGGCATTCACAATTTTGGATCACAGATCAATATAAAACAATAAACTCAATATAATGAGGAAGTTCAGTGGTTTTTGTTTGTTTGTTTGTTAATAGACTTATCAGAATAAGGCAAGATTGAAAAATATATATACATATTATATATTGTATTATCAGCACTATGAATTGTAAAGTTTTGTAATTGCCAAATTACTCTGCGTGTGGTGACATCACAAGTTCTCTTAGGTGAGTTCTGCTAATTGGCGAACTGACATCCCGTAAACTGGAAATCTATCACAACTCAATCATTGGTTGATTCGGAATAATTAGTGACGTCGTTCAAAGTAGTTAGTTTTTATTAAAATATTTGTTTAAATTTTTATCATTTCGAATTTACTCGGCGTGTGACGCTGCAAGCTCTCTTTGGTGAGTTTCGATGATTGGTGAATTGACTTCCTGTAAGCTGGAAATCTATCACAACACTATCATCGGTTGATTTAGAAGAACTAGTGATGTCGTTCAAGGTGGTTAGTTTTTATTATTGACTTTTTTCATGCATTTTCAAGAAACTTTGCTGTACAATTTAATACTTTAATTTTTATTATTTTACCCAATGCTGATCCCAATGGTTTGTCCAAACAACTGGGCCCATAGATCTTGCAGGGTTCATGCTGCATCCAGTGTAAGAACTCTGTAAAATACATACGAATATAAAAATAAATATTCACAATAAATTAAATACAAAGTCAGTAAGTTATCTGTTGAATCGACAAAAATCGATTTAAAGATGCCATTTTGTATACATCTATTCCATATATCACGAGCCAGAGGTAACACAGTGAGATTTTATTTATGATAGTTTATATAGCGCCATTTTTGTGAAAATCCACCTTAAGGGCACTGTACCATAAACATCCTAACATGTATTGCAGCTGCAGATCGCATAGGCGGATATAGTTCCTTATTTCAGATTATGTTAATTTTTCATGATTTTATAGGAGCTAGATTACAACATGTCTTGTAGCTGCAGAGCTCATGGTCGTTTAGAAATCTAACCCCTATTTACTATGTACAAAAAAAAATTACCAAAAAGAGTTTTTAATTAATAAATAATTGTTTACAAATAGAATCTAGATTACATGTCCGGCAGCTAGAGAGCGCATGGGTGTCTGAAAATCTAGACCCTATTTACTGTTGAAGTTTAAGTTTGAAATAATTTTATGTTCATTTAGTTTATGTGATATGTATGTAAGTTGATATCACCAAAAGTCTTGCAGCGACAAAGCTCACGGACAGGTGGAATTCTAGCAACTTAAAAAATGATTTTAAAAGGTTTACAACAAAAGAATAATACTTTTAGGTACATTGAGTAAAAAACTAGCTTGTATGGCAAGTGTACATGATGCAATGACACAAAAAGGAAACAGTAAAAAACTAAACAAATATAGCATTCCTTAACATATTACGGTTGAATGATGATGACAATCTCTGAAGAAGATATTCTGAGATAATCCGGACTTGAAGGTTCGCAAAGGATCTGACTGAATGAAATTAATTTAAGTAGATTAGGAGTACTATATTTTTACATAGGTTAACTATCTAACTTCAGTATTTTATTAAATATTCCAAATGGAAATATTATTTTATTTCATTTATTGACATATATGCATGTGTATCTCAAAATCGAAAATTTCAGGTTTATTTCACTGCTGCTTTGGTAAAGCAATATATATCAGTGGTATAATATATCCTTTGAACTCTGATATTATAATAAATGATACATTCGAAACATATTTTCACATTACACAGATTTAATATATCAATTTTGTATTATTTAAATGGTTTATTCTGGACCATAATGAATTCTGATTTTCCAATATTTTTATTCCTTTTCACAGAGATAAATAACTTTTATTGTTTGTGAATACAAATTAATATTTTGTTTATTTATTTACATGTTTTAAAAAACTTATGTGGATTCAAAAAATAAAAGCTGGGGATTTGCGTTATGGTTAGATATGTCGATCGACTTTTGGACCCAGGCCATCTATTTTCCACATGGCGTTATAAACAGAAAAATGGAAGCTGCAATTTGTATTTTTAACATTTATTTAATTAATTGGATTAGTTATTACAAGTATAATACAAAATCACTTGTTTCATTAAATTGGCAAAATAGGCTAACTTGTTACTATAACATAATCTCTGATAATTATGTATTCCCGATAGCATAATTTTTATGTATCGTATTATCAGCGCTATGATTTTTAAAGTTTTGTTTTTATGACATTACTGCAAGTGTGACAACTCAAGTTCTCTTCCGCTTCTTCTCGGCCGGTTCTGCCGATTGGCTGTTCAATTACCGAAAACCAGAAATCTTCTACAACTCTCTTATTATTGGTTGATTCATATGAAATAGGGACGTCGTTCAAAATAGTTCATTTTTATTAAAATACTTTATATTATGTCTTCATACATTTTCATGAAACTTTTCTTTACGATTTAATACTCTAATTTTTACCGCACGTAAGAAAAGATTTTTATATTCAATTTCTCGTAGGGCTAAAGATCCTTATAATATTTGGGTAAATTATAAGAATGCTAATATTTCTTCAAAAAATATATATATAGTAAATGATGTAGTGAAACTGATGAAACCAGCCAGCCGTTATTCCATTTGTAGATTTATGTATCAATCGTCTTTTATTTGTATAGCAAGTATTGTTTGATGTAAGACAGGCGCCATGGCGCAGTTGGTTAGACGGCCAAATGTAAAACTGGTGTCGCGGGTTCGATTCCCGCCAACTGGCGCTTGCAACTGCAAGAAAGATTTTTTTCTAAATTGGTCTGGGTGTTGTGGTGTATTTTCCATTACCCCCTTCCATATCCCCTATATCCCACCTGCTGACAAGCCTCAAAATAGAGGCTTAGCGGGTTATTCCTTTAAAAAAAAATTATTAAAAAATGGTATTTTGTGGATATTTTTATTGTACATGGGTATCAAATAGGGTAGGTAGAAAAGATAAAAATCAGACTCCCATTTAGAAAAACGGCGAAGTCACACATTCAATTTTATATAAGGAAAAAACATTTAAGAAGAAAAAAAAAAATTAAACTGAAGGTTAAGAAATATGTACAAAACTATTTATAAATGAAATATGCACATTGTTATTATTAGAGCACACATAAGGATATGTTTATGTGTGCCCCTATTTTATAAGATATGTATAATTTAACTTACAGCACACAAGTTGAGAACGGTTACGGTGAAGCCAAATTTCAGTGGCGTTGAATCTGTATTATTCTTGTTTCGTACATCCCACACTGAGCATGTCAAGAGAATTAAGACACTTGTTACTAGTACTTCAACCAGAACTCCCTGAAAATTTATGATCTGTTATAAATGCAAAAACAAAACAAATAGCGCTTTCTCTTAAAGCTTTTAATTTAATACAAATAATAAAGGGTAAAAAAGATGTGAAGGTTTTCACAGTCACTGTTATCAATATGTTTCTTTTTTGGGTGATACCGTGTGTGTTGGATTTGTTCGTGGATCGTAGCTGTCGAAATGCGATATCCTAGGATAATATGTGATAAAACTACGATAGGTTGCACAAATACATAAATCCGTGCATTATGTAAGGCTGAGACAAGTATTATCGATAAAATCAAGAAATGACTAGTGCGTAGTGAATTGGTTTGGATACAAAGCGAATGGACAGCGAAAGAAGGGCTAAAAATACGTACGATGCGAATGTTGATGGATGTAAACAACGAGGAAGACCGAGAAAGACATGGCGTGACCAAATCCAAGCTATAGGTAGGTATTTGAAGTTGACTTGTCACAATTTGGAATAATCGGCGTGTGTGCTTGAGAAGACAGAGTAAAGTGGCGTTCTATCCTCAAAACGGCGTGACGGTGATGATGTTTGTTTATTAGATTAGCGAGTGCTTAGTTAGTTCCTACCTGAAGAGGTGATAGAGTCGAGTGGGGTAATGTGACACAGAAGGCAGTAGAGTTTTGAAAGGCTTCATCTGGAGTGATGACGAGCAACATTCCATACCCGAGAATAGCCCCCACTATTTGTGCTACCACATATACCCCAGCCACGACGAGGGAGATGTTTCCATACAGGACAGCACATAGTGTGACCGCTGGGTTGACATGAGCTCCTGATATGTGAGCAAACATCTGTAAAATTAGAGGTATTAATAATTCATCCTATCAGTTGTCGCCACAACCCGTTGTGGGCCATGACCTCTTCCAGAATCGGTCTCCATTTCTCCTTGCATCCTGCGGCTCTTCTCCAGTTCATTAAGCCAATTGCTCTCATGTAACTTTTCACATCATCTAGCCATCATTTTGGTATGCCTCTGCTTCATCTACATTCTGAGGACATGGCCCAACCGTTAATTGTAATTTCCTTATTTTTATGAATTGTACAACGCTGGGTTCGCCATACTGTACTTCTAATGCATGATTAAATCGTCTCCACCACACTACATTTTGGTTTACAGCACCAAATATCTTCCTTTAAAATACCAATATTTTCAGTTGTATTTCTTTCTCAAGCGTTGCTAGCACGTAATTTACGTACTTATTCAGAATAGCACTACAGGTATTAATAACTAAAGACGACAAAATATACAACAGTATTTTTAAAAACAGCAGTGATTTGGAAATTTAAGAAAAGTTTAACAATTATTTTTGCGATTTTGTCAAAATAAGTTTTATTTCCCTCTTTTCACGCAATCTATTTTGACGAGAACGCAACAATAGGATATTTTCACAAGTCGGAAATAACGTTGAAAATATAATGTACATTTAGAGCACATGTATGAAAGAGATAGAATGTATGGGTATTGGAGCAAAAATTGATAATTTTTCAGTAAGCTGCTTGTTGTATGTTGTGTGCTTATGATGCAGTTCTGTTAGCAAGCAGCAATGAGGATTTGCAGAAAATAGTCTTTAGAATGTATGATGTATGCCTGGAGAGCGAATTGGCGATGAACGAAAGTCAGTCAAAAGTGATGGTATTTGAAAGAGGAAGTGAGGTTATTGACTGTATAATAAATGTAAACAACGAATGTCTTAAACAAGAAAAAGAATTTGTGTATCTGGGAAGTATGTTTTCAAGAGATGGAAGAGTAGAAAAAGATGTTGAAAGGAGAGTGAATGCGGGCAACAAAATGAATGGCGCACTAAGCACAGTAATTGCTAATAAAAATATGTTAATTGAAGCTAAACTGGCAGTGCCCGACGAAGTTTTAGTCCCAACACTTATGTATGGAAGTGAAACATGGAACTGGCAGAGGAAGGATGAAAGCCGAGTGAGCGCGGTTGAATGCGATCTCTTAGACGAATATGTGGGTAGTCAATGTATGACGGGGTTACGAATGATGAAATCAGGCGAGAGATTAAATCTGAGTCAATTATAATTGATAAGATTAAGAAAGGGTCTCTGAGATGGTTTGGTCATGTAGAACGAATGGACGACAAAAGAATAGTAAAACAAGTATATATGGCGAAAATGAACGGCGTCGTGAGACGAGGACGACCAAGGAAGACGTGGCATGATCAGGTAAACTTAAATCTTAAGTCTGGTCATGTCAAAAGCATGTATGACAAGATGTATGAATGTGAAAGAAGCTAGGAATGTATGCCAGGATAGACGTGTGTGGCGGTCCATTCTCTCTGCCTACCCTATGGGAAATGACATGATGGTAGTAGTAGTAGTAATGATATAATGATCAATGTATTCAAAATAAGTTTTTGATTATAATTTTCGTGTTTAAATTTTTAAATGACCTCTGACTGCGCTTCTAATAAACATTGCATACAAGTTTGGCGCCAAAGCGTCGTACGTGCCATTTGTCCCTCAGGAAGCGAAACGTCTCATTTTCTGCTAATTCAAAATATGCATGAATTAAATTTTGTAAAAAAATTATCTGACTAATATTAATACAGTTACCATCGCATTTTTTTTGCTTATTTAAAAATAAAAATAATGATAAATCGTGAAAATTCCCTTTTATGTAATTTCAAACTTTTTTGTAACAAAAAAGGTCTTGCTCTTTTCACGCAAACACAAGAAATTCGTAGCTAGTTGGGATCTGAAACAAAGAACTTATGTACATTGTAAATACAGTGAAATAAATAAATATTTTTTTGGCGTATCTGGCTCAACAGACTTTCATTTTGTTCTCAAAGAATTTCGTCTTTTCTGTTGAAATATCTGTTATGCAGGCACAGAAAACATCCATAAATATTGAAAAAAAAATCATTTCATTATTTTCTTTCCACACCTAATGATGCTTAGGGCACTGCATCGGTAAACCAACAGCAGCAAATCCTGATACTTTTTGTTGCATGAAGGCAAGATGATCAGTTTTACGCTTCGGGTTCCAGTCTAGGGACTATAAAATATTGCAGCCCTTAAAAAAAATATTTTTTCACACTTTTTTATTAACCACTCTTCAACTGTGTGTTCACTTACAAACGACTTATTAAATTAGTATGTATGTTATATTGATCGATCACATATCTCAAGCGGTGGCGATCTTTTTTGCGACCTTAATTAAGTGCCTATGCACATCCCTATGGATTGGATAAAACACCCTATTACTTGAATAAGAATTTTTATGGTTTACCCAAATATTATTATTAATGATATCGATTCGAAAACTGCGGCAATATTTTTTTCTCAATTACGAGTTTTCTTTATTACTTTTTAATGAAACTTATTATTTTCTTATTAATTATTAATACTTTTTTATATGTAAGTATTACTTATGATAAAAAACATTTTGTACTTTAATATTGATTTTCTTTTATTTTTTAACAGACTACTACGCCGAAATTAGAAAAAATATACTTTGTCCTGATTGGTGGTGGGTTGACTTCCCGGTAACCGGAAATGTACCTCAATACTCTTGTCATTGTTTGATCTCGGAGAACTATAGTCCTTAAAATGTAACATGATTAGAATGACAGTTGTCAGAAAAAGTGACGACATAACTTTGTAGTAACCTCAAAGGAGTTATTTATCATTTATATTAGGAGTCACACGAAAAATCATTTGTATCTGGCGTGTTATTTTTTAAAATTACAATGCTTGAAACATAAATCAACATTAATATATAAAATCAGCTTTAAAACTAAAAAAAAAGTAAAATAAATCTAATTATTAACGACGTTCTGACAAGGGTTACATTATTTTGCAAAAACGTTAGAGATGGGACAAATTTATCAATGTAAATAAATTGATCGAATAAAAAAATAGTTCATTTGATGTTGTTCATGAAAAAAGTATAAATGTCTTATTTTTTGGTGAATAATTGTGTTAAACACAGTATAATAGGAATTTTCGGAAACAGAGTTTCGTGATTGCATGAAATAACTGATAAAGTCGATTTGATCAGTGATCAGTAATTTCACATCACTAATGAAATTAGTTTGACAGCTGTCATTCTAACCAAGCTGTATTTTAAGGACTATAGTGTCGTTGTTCAAAGTAATTCATTTTTATCAAAATCATTTGAATATTTTTTTAATACATTTTAGAGCAATTTCGTCGTATAATTAAATGCTCTGATTTTTGCCACAGATTTTTTTATTAATATTCAACTTCTTGTTACACTGAACTTCCTCGTCATTAATTAGTGATTACCCCAGTTAGTAGTGCCATATTCCCCAAAACTTTGGCACTTTTTAGTCGAGTTCCCATAGTTTATTTATCGTTATTTTTTTTAATTTGTCAGTCTCATGGTGTAGTGGTCAGCGCATTAGCTCACCATGAAAGAGGTCTCGGGTTCGATTCTCGACATGGTTGACATGAAAATTTTATTTAAAAAGGCGTTTTTAAACTAGAATATTTCATAGTCCCTGGACTGGCACCTGAAGCGTAAGACTGATCATCTTAACTTCATGTAACAAAAAAATGATCAAGATACGCTGCGATTGGTTTACCAATGCTGTGCCCAATGCACCGTAAGGTGCGGAAAGGGAATGATCATGATGATGTTTTTTTTTTTGTTTTTTGTGGTTTAAGAAAAATGCTTTTTGAAACACGGTGTTGATTTTCTTACGCGCAAAGTGATATTTTCAATGCTCGAAATGATCGGTGACATATTCACCCATTTCTTACAACTTTTTTTTACCTGCACAACAAACATGACCACTAGTCCAGTGCCGACGGAGTATTGCAGTTGAGGGGGCGCGCCGGAGTCCCACCCCGGGAGACAGCCCATGCAGGCTCCCGCCACAATGAGCGCTGTGCCGAGCGCCTCAGCTGCACCCTTCACAGCAACCTCCTGCCACGTCTCTCCCGCTCCGTGCAGTGCCCCCTTCAGTCCTGAAAAATCGCGTAGTGTTCTTTAGCTTTGAAAAAATAGCGCGATGCCTCTTTAGTTCTAGTAAAATAGCCTCTTTCCCTTGAGGCCCTACGCCCCACACGATTGAAAAAACAGCGAAGCTCTGAAAAAAACCATGTCCTTGAAAAAACATCTTATTCCGAATTTTTTAGCACGGAAAAACCAATGATTTCAACACGTTTGACTGTTTTATCAAACTCTCTTCAAATCAATGTGATCACTTTGTCACTTATGACTTTATCTAAGAAAATTGTTTACTCGTATCACCTAGAGCCTAGAGTGCATTAAAAAATAACCACCTGGCTCTACCTAGAGCCACAAATCTACAATAAGTATAAGTACAAGAGTGTCGAAGAAAAATGTTGTTTTAATTTTATCTCACATAGCTTTAAGAAAAGATTTTATGGTGTATACTTATATTATGGTACTTTATCATATCGAGCTACAATCGGTAGAACAACGTAAGCTACACTTTTGGGAATCGCGTTTTTTAAAGGAAAAGTGTTCCTTATTGCCCTCTGCACAAGCGTAAAAGGCATCATAACACATCTAAGGATATTTATTTATACTTATTTTATTTATCAAAAGAAAACAAAACAGTGACCCTTCGAGTATCGGTCACCACTTCCGTCATCTTGTTAACTTTAATAATAAGTCAAGGAATGCTATCTTTGTTGAGTTTTTTATCGTTTACTTTTTGTGCTGTTACATATTCACTAAATTGCAATACTTACCAGTTCTTTGCTCGATGTATTATTATTGTTTTTTTTTTGTTGTAAAGTTTTTAAATCATTATTATGTTGCTGAAATTTCACTCGTCGATGCGCTTTGTAGCTGCAAGACTTTTTGTGATGTTAGCTTTCATATTATATGTAAATTAACTTCAAATGTAAATGAGGTCTAGATTTTTAACCACAATGCGCTCTGTAGCTGCAGGATATGTATTCTAGATTATATTTGTAAACGGTTATTTATAAATTAAAAACACTTCCTACTAATTTTTTGTGCAGTGTAAATGGGAGCTAGATTTGAAAACGTCCATGCGCTATGTAGCCGCAAGACATATTGTAATCTAGCTCTTATATAATTATTTAAATTACATTAATGGAAATGGGGAACTAGAATCCCAACCGTCTATGCGCTCTGTATGTGCAAAGCGTGTTGGGATGCTTATTGTACAGCGCCCTTGAGGCGATTTCACAAAAATGGCGCCATATGAATTATTCTAAATAAATAAACAGCCATTATAACAAAAAAAACCGTGTTTACAAATAAACCAAAATTATAAGCCAATTCTATATATTACTCTGCATCATTCCACTCGTAAAAAAAATGTGGCTTTTAGAGTTTAAACTTGTTGACATATTTATTACAAAACAACGTACAAGTAGGCGGTTACGCTAGCTCGCCACCAAAAAATAAACCTGTCAGAGTTATAGGCAAAACAGCGTTACCGCCACTTTTCTAAAAGCGGGAGGTATTTTAACCATTTGGCTGTCATTTCAGCATTGACAGTAACCAACCATTATAAATCCCATTTACCGAATTATTTTTAAAAATACATCTGGAACAAAATTAAAAAAAAAACCTTCTCCCGCACAATTCACTATTTGTCGCTTACGTTGTTCTGCCTATTATGGTTCGATAAAAGATGTAATAAAAATCTTGTTTCGTTTGAATTAGATTTGTAGTATTTTCAATTTCAATATTTCAGTGCCGGCAAAATCGGCGTTTATTCTAATAATAGATAAACATTTTACCGCTATGACCGCCGATTGAGATGACGTGCGAGATTTCGCGAATTCGTGCATGTCTTTATAGCGAGTGGAGGACCTCGCTATAGAAGACCCCAAGACACCGTGCACATTAGTCGGTGGAAACAACAGACAGTAAACACACAACGCGTCCTTTAATTTCTTGAAAGCGCCAGCCAAGAAGCTAATCCGCGAACCAGCTGATTTGAATTTTCTTTTTAATTGCACAGCATTCTTAGCAAAGTTATAACTTGGTGGTTCACCAACCAACAGTTTTTTTAAATGAATTTTTCTAAATGATCGTCTAAGCCAGTGACCCACGCCATTGTCGAAATACGTGTTTGATCCTGTTCACCAGGGCCCCGATTATAATGGAAAGTTTGCATTTATAATAAAAAGTTTTCTGTATTAAAAGCAGAACATGCAAACCGTTTTTTCTTCTTAACATGTTCAATTATAGGTTACCGACGAAGATACTTTAAATGTTCATGCAAATGTACTTATTTTCGTACACAAATATCGGTTTTTCTTTATAGACAGTCAAAGATAACTCTGTTAACCATCCATTGTAATCTAGGCCCTATTTACATTTAAAACATAATTTGGGTTGCAGTTTTTGTTCGACAAGTTTTGTTGAATTTGTCGTGTCTTTCCCGGTCTTCTTCTTTTTCTACATCCATCAACATTCGCATCGGAAATTATACTCAAAGATGGACATGTCATAAGTTGGCATAATCGGCGCGCGTGCACGAGACGAGGAAGCGAGGGTTGTACGCATTAGATTGCCATTGTTACGGGATTGCGGTCTGAACTAACGCTCAAATATGTCAACTCACTCCCACTGATTGCAGCGCTTAAATAGGGAACAGAAGGTCATAGAACTTTCCCGCTAAATCCAATCTTGGAGATTCTATAATCTTTGAGTTTTAGCACAGGTCATCCAGACCTTGAACCGCCGCGCCAGTTCCCCACTCGTTCACTCGAGAGCGATCTCGTTTCTTGTTACCAGACAATAAAGTGGCGTCCTTCCGCCACGAATCAAACATGATTTCTATTTATAATCGATTGATATTATTGACGTATAAGTTTTCGTTCGAGTAAATGAGCCAGAGGAGGGATGAGGAATAAGCACGCCACCCTGACCCACCGTGGCTACGTCGATGGATCTAGTAGGTAATGAAATTAATGCTTCATCCCATCCACATAAGCCAAAGATTACGTAAGTGCTGCAAGTCGATAATGTACTTAAAAACGATATTTTTAGTAATCAATGTTTATTTGCATTGCATTATAAACGAATAAATATTTTAAATAAAAAAATAATAATTACTTTTCTTTGTTCATATCTCTAGTGTCATATAAGTACCTACATTTCACATTTTTTGGTGAAAAATAACGACTTTTAACGAATTCAACAAATAATTAGCAATTGTATTTCTTTCAGGAAGTCGTAGTCACACGATGCACGGATTTTTGTTTTGGGGAACAGTTTTGTTATTTACTTCAAAAACTTATTCACCAAAATCATATTCGGAATTTGATAAGAACGCGAAATTCACTTATGTTTTCTCACAGCAATTATTTTCTATACATTAAAATAATTAATCACTATTTATTTTATGTATAAATGAACATAGAATGCAAGAAACACACAAGAAAAATACATACTTTTAGCTTTAGCCATTTTGAAATTCAAATTAAATCACTGGGCAATTATGTCTGATGTGAATTTTACTCTGCGGAAAAAATAAATTGAATAAAAAAATGCCATAAATATCTAAGATATAAGAAAAACAAGATGTCTCTTACTGACTATGAAGATAACAGCTTTGTTCGGATGAGATTTATGATTATAAAATCTCTGTGATGCTATCTAGAATTCAAGAAATGGTTTTATGGCAAACTGGAAAATTTCTGATCTTGCTCAATAACGTTATCACTATGATACCTACTCGCCACATGTACTTATAGGGTTACCAATTATGCCGATGTATCGGGACTTCCACCGATACTAAGCCCTCTGTCCGGAGTCCCGACAGAAACCGATAATAATCCCGATTCATAAAGATGCCTGCAAATAAAATTATTCCAACTACCGCCCTATCTCAATACTGTAAATAATATCCTAAGATACTTGAACAAATTTTAAAAGACAGACTCACTAAAAATACCTGACCACCAATAAAATTCTTACATCTCAACAATATGGGTTCCGGAAGTTTTCGAATACTTAGTGTGCTGCTTATGACTTTGCCTCAAATCTACAAAAAAAACTGGATGCTGGTGAATTTTCTTCAGCTATTTTTATAGACTTAAAAATGGCTTTTCATACGGTGGACCATGAGATTCTATTGAGTAAACTGGAACATTTGGGCATAGTTAGCATACTTCTGGAAACATTTCGAAACTATCTTACTAACAGATATTGCGCGGTTTAAGTTGGAAAATAATCCAGTGATCTAGGTAGGATAACTTGTGGAGATCCGCAGGGGTCAATCCTTGGTCTACTTTTGTTCCTCATATATATTAACGACATTAATATGTGGAGTTTAAGGGGTACTATTCAATTATATGCCGATGACACTGTTATTTTCTACCATAATTGTAACCTGAAAAACTCGAAAACATAATGGAGACAGATTTCAATAGTCTAGCTGACTGGATGAGATTTAATAAATTAAGTCTGACTGTTAAAAAAACATCGTATATGATTTTTGGGAACATACAGGACTTAAATATCACTATTTCTCTCGGATCTGGCTATATTAAAAAGAGCAGTGTTACTAAACACTTGGAACTATTTATTGACTCCAAACTTTCATGGAGCTACCAATTACCAACATGTAAAATAACAAAAATAGCACCCGTAACTGGTGTATTGCATAGACTTTCGGCTTGCTTCCTCATTACGTTTTGTTTGCCGTCTACTACGCTTTGATTCATTCCCACCTATCCTATCTATCATGTATATGGGGTTTCGCCAGCAAAAATCAAATCTTGGAAATACAAGTTCTTTAGGACAGAGCTCTGAGAAACATCCTTGGACTAAAATGGGATTCCCATGTCAAGGATATAATATACCGACAGACAAAAATACTTCCTTTCAAGGTGATGCCACTGTATGACATAATCAATACTATTTTGAATATCATAAACTTTTCTGCTCACACAAATTGAAAATACACATTTGGTCATGATGTTCACAATTACAATACGCGTTACTCAGGGAATCTTCATGTGTCTAAATTTCACTCAACGAAGTTTGGCATAAGGTTTTTGGAAAATATTGGCCATTTCGAATTTAATAAACGGCCCGATGAGCTAAACCGAAAAGTCGAATGGAAAATCCAAAAGTGTCGCAATCAAAAAAATTTACTTAAATCTTTTGGATAGTGATGGTTATTAATGTAATTTATATAGATGGTGTAAAGTACTGTGTTTTATGTTTCTTATATACTGTTTCCTTAATATTTCGGATGTATTAACTATGTATGATATCATGTATTGTCACAAAAATGTTTCTTTATATATGTACGGTCCCAAATGAGTTTTTTTTTATAACGCCTGGGAGTATAATATGTACTATATGTATTATATGTTTTATTAATTATAAAAATAAACCTATAATGTCCCGATATAAACTTGCACAAATACAGCAACGCCGTTAACTAACAAAAAATGCTTTCAGAAATTTATGAAGTACCTAAAGAACTTCATAGAAGATATTCTTGCCTCGATAAAGTGAAATTCGATAGATTCTATGGAAGAATAATGGATTTATTATTGTCAATTGCTGAATTTATGCGTGCATTTATTTTCAATTTCTGCACACAACGCCAGAGTGCAGAGTAATAAGTTCATTGGTGCCGGCCAGTGAACTGATGAAGGAAATCGTCTACTCCCAGTGACTGCAGAGCGTATAATCAATATTGTTATCTTAAAATTAATTTTAAGATAACTTTAACGAAGTTTTACAGATACGTAAAAGAATGAAAGGAACTGCCTGAAAAAGTGAAATCATCTGAAAAGTATGGTCAGTAAAAACTTCTTCTGCAAGAAATACCACATAATACCACTTATTTAAAATAATGAAATCAATAATTACAGCCCCACTTTACTTGAACTAATTATAATTCGAATACCTGGTAGGTGCACTAGAAGTATAGAATTATTTTATTGTAACAATTCTCGTACCAACTTCGAAATGCATTCACCTATATCCAGGATACATAAGTATGGAAATAAGTTCGAACAAATATTTGATATTTTCAATACAAACTCTGTTAATGCATTAAAATGTAATCTCATTCGTTATTTTTTAAAAAGGAATGAATTTATTTTAAAATATATTATTAAATTTAACTTCGTTTTCTTGGATACGTATTTTGGTTTATTTCTTTATATATAAATTATACATTTGTAGATTTATTGCCAAATTCCAACATCTTCCAACCAACTGATAAAATAAAGGTGTTATTAAGATTATGTAAGCTTTCATATTGCTCAAAAAAAGTATTATTGTAGCATTTTTTTTTTCATTATTACCTAGCTAAATACTAGCCACTTTATTATTCTCAATTTTACTTTGTGATATTTATATTTAGAACATAAGATTTTCTTACGTGAATTGTTATCTTTTATTTGTCATCTTAGATACGTTGTGTTTCTTTTTTGCAGTTTTAAACAAAACATATTTTACTTTAACTTATTTGTTTAGTTTTAATTATTCAGTTGAATTATATAGTTATATTTCATATTATATATTACATAATGAATTGTTCACTACTGTGATTATTTCTGTAAAACTTTTTATTGTAAAAGGTTCTTTAAACCATTGGTATATAAATAAATAAATAAAATTCTACTATTGAGAAAAATAATTCAATTACATTTTCAAAAATTCACTATAAAATTGCCTTTTTTGTTGACTACATTTTTCCATCCCAGAACGTCCCGACAAGACCCTAGCTAAATATGGGAAACCTGGAAATTGATTAATGTATTCTTACACCATTGCCTGCAAAAAAACTGCTTTTGCAGTTTGGCGGAAATTGAAAAAAAAAAATAAAATAAATATTTACATTTACCTAAGACTTGACTTTGAACTAAAAATAGGCTTAAGCGATAGAGACAAAAAGGTATCTATTTAGGTATATTTATAGATATATTATGTAGGTGTTCATTGATAGATACATAAGTTCATCGTTTAACTATTATTTTTTTGCAACATTTTTTTAGGAAGGGAATATGAAGGTCTAGGCATTTACAGGACCTATGGCCCGTCATTGGGTGGTTTATTTAACTATTAAATTAAGTAAACCTAAAATTTATATGGGCAGTGAAGTCACTCTATTGTATTTTATAACAGTCATCTTACCCGATAATAAGTTTTCTTTTGTGCTTTTGGTGAGTTGTATGAAGGGCAAAGGCACAGTTAGATAATTAAAAAAAATGTATAATAATGATTACTCAAATTGATATTAAATTTACATCAAATACCATAGTAGGAGGTGGATTTTTGTAAGTGGATTATACAAAGTTTTTGCTACTGTTGATTGTAACATATGTAGTCATGAGTCATAAGGTTGTAACATATGTAGTCATGAGTCATAAGTCATCAAACACAAGCCTTTCATACAAGTTGTCAAACTCACAGTGAAAGAGGCACTGAAAGCTGAGTTAAACTCAATTAAAATCTCGATTAATGTTTTCAAAAGTAACTAACTATTTTTGAATAAAAAAAAATGTCTTTACGAGTAGTATACTCGTAAGCGAAACCAATACGAAGAGCGCCGGTCTTTAAAACGTATTTCGGGTATGTGGAAGGATGGCTTTTACCCGATAATACGTTAATGTATTTTGTAGAAGCTATTTCTGATGGCTGGTAGCAAGCATTTTTCAATGGAATATTTAATAATTTTATCAAGCATTTTTTAATAACAAAAGCTCATGATTTTGTTGATTGATGCGGAATTTGATTGCTTGAGCTAAAAACGTAAAAAAATCTGAGTAGAATTTCTGTTAGTAGAGTAAACCCACCAATGATTGGCACTTTAAGCGTATTGATTGAGTCAATATGTATTTATAAATTAGGCAATCATCATTTGAATGTAAACGGTTTTTGTTTTTCATCAATAAATGTTAGTTGATTTTAAACTTTTAATTGATATTCAGAGGATCTTAAAATTTTTTAAGATAAATAAAAATGATTGAAAATATACTATTTCAGGCAGTTATTGGCACCTCTAGTCATTAATTGGTACAGCAATTTTGTCAGTTATTGGCACCTTTAAAAATAATAAAATAAAAGAAGTGGTATTTTTTATAATTATTGAACGGATTTAATATTATAACAAAAAGAAAAAGTATAATTCAATCTGAATCAGATGAAGATACCTAGCAACGCTCTTTCTATTTAAAAATTAGTCTTTTTTTTCGGAATACTCCTTTTTATATATAAGCCAATCCTTTTTGTACTAAATGCTAAAATAATTTACTTTATTTGTCGCAAATAATAAACAAACAAAATATCTATAATGCATATAAAATACTGATTTGCATGTGCCAATAATTCAAATATGAACGAATAACACTACACTATGTTAGTTATTGTCACAATGCCAATATCTGATTTTGTACATTATTTTCTTTGTATAGTTGACACCCATTAAAAATAATAATTAATTGGTAAAATAATCACATTTGATATAAAACTAGCTTAATAAACATGTATTCAATCACTGGTTAACATAATATAGTTAAGTTTTGTACTAACCTTGCTGAAAATTAAAGTTCAACACAGCTCTATCCTTAAAAAAAACTTTAAAAACTCTCGATTAAAACGTGTTAGAAAGTAGAGCACATTGACAGATGGTTTTAAATAGGAATACCAATATAATAACAACGATTAATTGTGGCCAGTATTCAAGAATATAATTAAACTTGATAAATTTAAGTACTCCTTTTTTAATATTAAAATTACTAAGCATCGTTTTTGAGTTTGAATAAGAGAGTGCCAATTACCGGGGGGGGGGGGGTGCCGACAATACCCTGGTTTACCCTATATCATATTTAGAAATTACCCTGATGTTTCATGACTGATTTGAGCTGTGAACTACTTGAAAATCTGGAACGACTTCAGAATACATGCATTAGGTATGTATTTGATTTTAGGAAATATGAGTACCATCTGACTATCGTAGGAAACTGAAATGATTCAAAATTAGACAGCGGAGAGACAATCACATCCTCTAACTTCTGTTCACAGTATTTCATAGTCCTAACGTTTTTTTATACCTCCGCCAAAATTTTAAACGCTTATCAGTTTATGGTTGACCTCTTCTTCGTTATTATCAAAGCACCACCTTAATTTCCATCCAAATTCCTTCTTCTTCTCTCACTCAAAAGAGTTCATTCGGTTCGACCGTGGAATTATCTCCCATCCACTATCAAAGATGTAGCTATATTTAAATCTCGCCTGACATCTCCCTTTTCTTTCTTCACCTCTTCTTTGTTTCTCTTCCTTTATTGCCCCCTTTCCATTGAAGACTAGTATCGATATTGAAGGTTCTATTTTTGTACGTATTTTATTTTTTCTCGCATTTAGTGTGAAACTAAAATTATATGAATAACGCATTTTATTGACTGATTTGGAGAAATTCCCATTTGTCAAAAGCTCTCCAATGTACAAAAAGTTAAATAATAAGTCGTAAACTTTAAAAACCGTCACATTGTTTTTGCTTGTACGACCACTCATAATTATTTAAGTTCTTAGAGACCTTTAATCATTAAAGTATATTTTGGACCTACTACTCGCAAAAAACCGTTTATTAATTATTGAAATATGCTTGAATTCGATGTTTTTTAAATTCCGTTATTTAGTAAATCAAAACTCTTTTTTGAGAACGCTACATTGAAACCATCCTTTTAAATTTTCTGGCCTACATATAACTCCACGGTACCGTATTTGCAACTAACCATATTTTAAAAATAAAAAAATAAACTTTCTATTCAAAAATGGGTTGCCTTCTTGCATACTCGTTCAGATTATCATTTATATCCAATTTTTAATCACCTCAATAAAGTTCTACTTTTGGTACAGAGTACAGACACTGAAATTGTAGAGAAATTGTACAGAGGTAAGTACCTATAAAACATGATTTTCCACCGATTTTCTTTAACTTATAACGCCATCTCTTGTTAGATGAAAGTATTACCGAGTTTCTTATCATTTTCCGAGATAATAACACGCTAAAGTTAATGAATGAAACACAAAATTAATAATAGTATTTGACACGTATCATTTTTTTTCATTTTAATACACAAAGATGGCACTAACTTACCCGTATAAACACTATGGTGTAGACTTGTAGAGAACACTTTGTTAGTATTGTACATAAATATACAAATTGTATAGTATAGGTATATTTTTAACACAATGTAAGATTTATGAATTATATAATTTATTTAGCTTTTTGTTCATATCTACATATTTGCACATTGGCAGGCTTATTGCCGAATGGCAATTTCATCAAATCAACAAATAAAATAAAAGGAGTTAATTGTACAATTTTAGGTTCAAAACGTATGCGAGAAAAAATGATATGGAAAAATAAAGAAGTAAAAATATCTGTAAATAAATTATTTTATATCGATACTAGTCTTTAATAAGAAAAGGATATAAAGAGAAAGAGAAAAATATGAGATATTGGAAGAGAAAAGAGATGTTTATTCAGGCGTGATTTAAACAGAGATACTGTAGAAACATATTTGATAGGATGGGAGATGATTCCACAGTCGAGCCCCATGAACACTATACGAGTTAGAGAAGACGGAGGAATTGTGGGGGGGAATTAAAAGGGTTCTTTGAGAATAAGAATTAAAAGGTAAACCATAAACGGATGGCGTCGAAAATTTTAATGGAGGTATATAGGAGTGTTAGGACTATGAAGTAAATTGGACAGAAGTGAGAGGGTGTGACAAACCTAAATTGGGCATTAAACAAATCTTAGATTTTAAACCGTCTTTCAGTTTTACTGTTCCAGACAGCGTTGTGTCATCTATCATCCGGGTTTATCTCTTGAAAAATATTTTTTATTTTTAAGTATCGTATTATTCGCGCAAATGGTGTATTTCTGAAAATACTCCGCGGCTGACGTATCAAGACCTCTTTCGCTTATTTTCAGTCAGTTCTGCCGATCGGCCCGTTGACAGTAAGCAAACAGGAAATCTTCCACAACTCTCTTATCATCGGTTGATTCATATGACAACTAGTGACGTCGATCAAAGTAGTTAGTTTTTATCAAAAAAAAAAATCGTACATTTTCAAGAAACTTTGCCGTATAAATTAATGCTCCATTTTTTTCCGCGCGTAAGAAAACGTTTTTTGTGTCCAATTTCTCGTAGGGCTGAAATTCCTCATTGAAAAAATAATAAAATACAGACTACTATTACTATTTAAGGCATTGAATTTGTGATAAAAAAATCACTAATTGTTAATAAATTTAAAAACATTTAACAAAATACAGATTTTTTTAATGAATCTATATTTAAACTAATGTTTATCACACTTTACTCGTACTTGCTACTTTATCTTATTTGGTTCGTTTGAAATCTTGACACAGAGGGTTTATTTACTGTCTCTGCTTAAATATTTGGAAATGCTTTTGTCAATATAAAGTATACGCATCACGTTAATACTTATTTACCTCGTAATTTAAATGCCAACAACGCACCGGTAGAAAACCTCCGCAGTGTAATTTATTTTGACAAACACTGACTTGACACTAGCTACCGTCTGCTTTGCAATAATTGTTACAATTACTACAGAATTTTGGATTAATTCAACCAGGAATCATCTAAAAATAATCAAAATTAGTAAAAATGCGTCGAGTTATAATCGTTGCTTTTTTTTTTTTTAGTAAAAAAGAAATATTTGCGTTCTTATGATTTACCCAAATATTTAATTTTGAGGGCCATTTTCAACGAGTTGTAAATAACTCACTATTAGAAAATGGAATCGAGTTGGGGTAGAGTGGGATTCGAACCGCGGACCTTCGGTCCGTGTATCATATTATTATGAAACGTGCTACTGACGTTAAAAAAAAAACATTTAACAATATTTTGAAAATATCCAAATGTCTGTAGACAAGTACGAAAGATTAAGGATTGATCAGTAAAGATTTTACCCCCGAGGGAGGTTATCAAGATTAACACAGATATTATAACAACTATAGAAAACTGACAAAACCAGCAAATGACAGATCATTAGCCATGTAAATACCCAGACTTCTTTTCTCCCTCATAAATGTTCTCCATCTTTGTTTTATGTATAATATTTTAATTTATGTATTTTGAATAAACTGTTTTTTCAATGTCCCTTAAAGTAGAACAATGTAGGTATTTAATAAGGTTTATTATTATTATTTTATTCATTTTGTCCCAACTTAACAATCGAAAATAAAAACTTTGGAATGATAACTATACAGGGTGTTCTTTAAACCCTGTCACATCCGAAACCACAATTATCAGTATGGGTAAGAAGACATAATATTAGCATATTTAGAACAAAGAAATTTTTCAAAAATAAAATATTAAAAAAACAAATGGTTGCTTACTTCTGCAGGGGAGAAGTGAGGGGAGCGCGGTGCAGTATCAGACACCCCCCTCCCCCCCCCGTTTCTCCACTGCAGAAGTAAGCAACCATTTGCTTTTTTTGATATTTTATTTTTAAAAATTTTATTCGTTCTAAAAAAATATTTTAATATGTCTTCTTGCTCATACTGATCATCGTGGTTTCGAATATGACAGGGTTTAATGAACACCTGTATAACGTGGCTATACTGGCAAAAAAATTAACTCTCAAATCCCTGTTTTGAGAATTCAAGCATTTAAGTTTTGTTCCAATTTCACTCTTTCATATCGTTTTTAAATATACTCGTAGTAAGATGTTAAGTGCTCATTTAAGAACATGTTTTTAATTTTTCCGTTTCTTAATTTTATATTAAGTAAATAGTCGGCCTCGTGGTGTAATGGTCAGCGGGTTAGCCTGCCATGCAAGAGGTCTCGGGTTCGATTCCCGACATGATTGATATGAAATATTTATTTAAAGGGTGTTTTCACAATATAATATTTCATAGTCCCTGGACTGGTACCTGAAGCGTAAGACTGATTATCTTACCTTCATGTAACAAAAAAATATCAAGATACGCTGCGATTGGTGTACCTATGCAGTGCCCAATGCACCATTAGGTGCGGAAAGGAAATGATGATGATAAAATATTAAGTTATTTAAAGCTTTTAGCCTGAATAAAATACTCGGTATATGACTTAACGGTAAATTTATATTTAAAACTACAGATATATTAATGACTTAGTGTATTTTGCCAGTTTGTAGAGCGTTAAAAACTTTACAAAGCTGCATCATTAAGTCAAATCCGCATATTTTAGAGTTAACGTTTTTTGTCGGTATACTCACGATAATGTTATATAAACTCATCCTGACTATTATATTATTATGTACCTGTACCTACATATCCTTAAATAGAAGCATATATAAACATTTTCCGCAAATGTTACCATGTGAATATTCACCGAAAAACACATATCCCAATATTGGAATATACTATTTGTAATGTATATGGAAAATTAAAGTAGAACTTACTATGAATAAGGGAATTATTATCCTTCGCAACTGGTACCGGAGTTGTCACTTCAGTTTTATTTTCAATCTCCGCCATTTTAAATGGACGTCACAAGTTCTATATTTTTAAAACTATTATCTATCTTTATTTGCTATCGATGCTTCGCATTATTGATCGAACAGTCTCTGCCATTTCAATATTGTGACTAAATAAAAATTCATACAAATATACGTTACATCTCTGTAAAAACATCTCTCGTAAAACCTCATATCGTACTCACACGGTGATTCGTAAATTACGGTAGTTTGCACATTGAATTAATATTAGCATGATTAAGCTCTATAGGGAGTTTCGGGAGTACAATAATAAACATATTACGTACTTTTGTATTGCACGAGTATATAAAACAGTACTTTATGATTTGGTATAGAAGCAAGGTTTTGCTTTAAAAAAATAAAGGCGGTACGAAGGTCCTACAAACGTAAAAAAAATATAAGACCAATGATGTGCAGCATTTAGTGTACCAATGCAGCGCTCTATCAGTGGCGAAAGGTGATTTTATTTATAGGTAAGCCATAAAAAATATCATTTATTTGTATCTACATAATAGGTACATAATATAATGTAAGATACCTACTGTAAACTGGAATTTTTTCTGTGGTTCTGTGTGATACAACAACTCTCATCTATGAAATCAACTCAAACGACGTAACTTTGTGATGTATTATATTGTGTAGCTATAAATCCATTAATTTAACAAATAACTTTTATAAAAGTTTTTAAAAAAATAGCACAATGAATTCAGTCAGTATTGGGTATTCTCATTACGAAGTCTAGGAATTTACAGGGCTTATGACCTGTCATTGGCTGGGTTAAGTGACTCCTTCGAAAAATTCACCATTTTGGCTATGTATGTTTGAACATTCATATTTCTTCCTTCTGATATAAGACTTCTATATTTTTTTCCTCCATTATTTATATAAATATTTTGAAATTACACATGTTGTACAAGTATAATAAAAGATAACTATCTACCTACGTGCCATAGCTTATTATAAAAAATAACAATGAATGATTTTAAATAAAATCATTATTATTTTCTGTAAACACGACGTATTAGTTTAATTATATATTTTTATACGAAAACCTTGATTTCAAACACAAAGGTTGATGGGGAAACAAATACGTTTTGTTATGTATATTATAATCTAATTATATTTGTTCTACGTAATTAATCATTAATTTTAATTTCAAGGATACTAGGAGAGCACTTTTTTCAGTTTAATCGTCACAAGAAAAACTTAAATTTAACTTTTTGGCGGTATGTCGTTCTATCCTCTTTACCTATTCTTTATGATGGCAATATACTTAATTAGTTGTAAGAGTCTTATTGTTAATAGTATATATCCGTAGGTATTATTAAATATTGATATTTTTAAATAAACAAAAATGTAGGTATGCAGTTATTGCAAACAAAAACAGGAAAAAATAATGTTAACTGATTATTTGAAAATTACAGTTTTAATAATTTAATTTATTCCAGTCATTAAAATATTTTTTATTTCGATATTACACACTTAAGCTAGGGTTTCCTAAGACAGCGGTGCCCGTATTTTAACGGCCGTAGTGAACGGTGATGCAGTGGACAGCCGTCGTAACGGTGACTAGAGTGTGGTTTCCTAGGAAAACGGTGTTATCAACACCATTTAACACCGTTTCCCTAGGAAACCACTCTCTAGTCGACGTTACGACGGCTGTCCACTGCATCACCGTTTACTACGGCCGTTAAAATACGGGCACCGCTCTCCTAGGAAACCCTAGCTTTAGCTAAATCTGTTAAACGGACCTGTTAGACGGACCATATTTCACGCATTGGGCTCGTGCGAGCACGTGTAACGAGGGTCAGTCTCGTTGAACAGGGTATAGTACATTACGACGCCGCCTTACCCCCTCTATTTTCTTTTTTAGGAGTTTTACCTGAGAGTAGGCATCGAGTCGAAAACGTTCGGCCAGGGTTCAAACACAGAGCTGTATTCTTCATCCCCTTGGACAAGGAATTTTCTTCGTCCGCATGAACACGAAACATTCCGATTTAAGCTCTGAAATTTTGATTAGATTATATTGACATATGTACTTCGATAAATCTTTTACCGTCATGTAACAATCAAACGCGTCGCAGTAAATATTTAAAAAATAGTTTGTAAAAATTAAGCCACTGTCAACTGACTTAAGTATGCCCAAATGTTTGTAGATAGGTTGGATTTCTTCCCTAGGGAGTTATTTAGATCAAAATTTGTTACAACAGAGAGGGAAAACATTTTTAGAAAGGAATATGGAAGTTTAGGCATTTACAGAGCTTATTACCTGTTAGGCTTATGACTTCCTAAGGAGGAAATCCTGCCTGTCTTTACAAACATTTGGACATACTCAAAACAGTGTTGATTTATGTAACTTGTATAAAAAGAAGTATGAGAATTGAAAAATATTTTCAGGTAGTAGTAGCCTAGAAGGTGACTTGTCGGCCTCGTAGTGTAATCGTCAGCACGTTTGCCTACCATGCAAGAGGTCTCGGGTTCGATTCCTGGCATGGTTGATATAAAATAATAATTTAAAAAGTTTTTTTCACACTAGATTTTTTCATAGTCCCTGGACTGGCACATGAAGCGTAAAACTGATAATCTTACCTTCAAGTAACACAAATTATCAAGATACGCTGCGATTGGTGTATCAATGCTGTTCCCTATGCACCATTACATGCAGAAAAAGAATGATGACGATGATGAGTAGGTGAATTGGTTCAGTCGCATGTATCTTACCTACATGATAAAGGTTTCAGTTCATTTAATTCACAAAAGTCAACAGTTCAGAGTTGACGATATGTGCATGTTCAAACATAGGCAGAAGGGTTAATGTTACACAGTGTAAAATGGCCACTAAAACCAGCTGATGACAGGTCATACGCCCTGTAAATGTCTAGACTTCCATATTCCCTTCTCAAAAATGTTTTCTCTCTCTGTTGCAACAAATTTAGATATGATTAACCCCCTAAAAAGGAAATCCAGCCAGTCTGCAAACATTTGGACATGATAAAAACATTGTTGAATTAACTATAGTCCTTAAAATATAGTTTGATTAGAATGACATTTGTCAGAAAAAGTGACGACATATCTTTGTAGTAACGTCAAAGAAGTTATTTATATTGACTCACGAGAAATCATTCGTATCTGGCGTGTTAATTTATTTTTTTAATACAATGCTTGACGCATAAATCAACATTAATATATAAAATCAGCTTTAAAACAAAATAAAAACTAAAATAAACCTAATTATTAACGACGTTCTTACAAGGTTACATCATTTTGCAAAAACGTTAGAGATGGGACAAATTGATCAATGTAAATAAATTGATCGAATAAAAAAATTGTTCATTTGATGTTGTTCATGAAAAAAGTATAAATGTCTTATTTTTTGGTGAATAATTGTGTTAAACACACTATAATAGGAATTTTCAGAAACAGAGTTTCGTGATTGCATGAAATAACTGATAAAGTCGATTTGATCAGTGATCAGTAATTTCACATCACTAATGAAATTACTTTGACAGCTGTCATTCTAATCAAGCTGTATTTTAAGGACTATAACTGGTAAAAGAAAAATAATAAAAAATGGATATAGAAAATAATAAAGATGTGCAGCATCTTACGTATTTTATTCGAACTCAAACATCTACGTATATTAGAATAAGATTACATAAAATAATATCAGGCTTCATCTAATCACCGCAAGATGTCTCTATTTTTATTTTCAATAAAAAACGAAAGCCATGGCCCGATTATGATGGAAAGATAAAGACATCATACCTTTACCTTGACGGTATAGTTGAAGATAAATTCGCTCTAGCGATTACAAAGACATACTACCGACCCCCCACCTTCAAGTTTTGGGTGAGTACATCGATATGAAACAAGGGGAAGCGTACATCACGGAACACATATCTACGCTCTAAAATGACATAGCTTCAATATTACATCATAGTTAAATATATAATTCTCCAGACCGACTACAAAGATATACTATCGATACCCCCACCATTAAGTTTTGATTTAAGTACATCGGTTTATACCGACGGGTCTTGAACCCCCCGATAGCGTTAATCCACGCATTATAATAATTCAATAAAGTAGTTCTTATACAAGAACGCCATATGAGCTACAGTTCAACAAATAATGGTTGCGGGCAAACATAGACGAACACGGAGGTAATATTGCCCACCATCAAAATTTTTAATTGCTTGGAATCGCATTTAAATATGACTGAATTTACAATTGTAACCCAATTCAATGATAACCAAGGTCATTCTTAGTAATTAAAAAGCAAAGCATAATGTAATTTTTTTTTTTTTAAATCAACAAAATTGGAAAAAAGCGGGCAAAATTGAACGTTTTCGCGGTATATTATTTGAAGAGTTAATTTCTACAAAACATATATTTTTTGTAAAGTAAAAGGCACTACATGCCGTGTATATTGACAAATAAATAAATGTTTAAAGCTGACAGAACCGAAGTGCATGTATGACAAGATGTATGCATGTGGAAGAGGCTAGGAATGTATGTCAGGATAGACGTGCGTGGCGGTCCACGCCTAATGGCGTGACGGTAGTAGTAGGAGTACATTGTAATTGGCTAGTGTGTTGCAATGTTCATATAAAATTAAAAATAAATATACTAGTGATGGCCATATGCGCCATATAGGGAGTGAAGATAGAAAGAAGAGTTTTCAGTCCAGTCACGTTGAACAGGGGACATTTAAATTGTAATTGTAAAATGTACATCACCGTTCCTAAAGCACTATCAGAATAATTGAAATGTCTGCCTTTATTTATGGAAAAAATCTATTTTGAGTACTCGACGGCTCTCTGACATTTTAGTTCACGTGTAATGGATGTTCGGGAATCCCGCGAGTGAGGAGTCGCCTTTCTGCTGTGACGTCACGTCCCTTGTCCAATCAGCGGATGTAACGGTGGCAGATATTTTGAAATTCGAATAGCCGCTTAAATATTTAACGGTCCCAGTTGCGGTGTTGCCAGTTTTCCATAATTATCCGACATGTTAAACTATCCATTAGCAGTCCAGTACATCACGCGAAACAATATGAATTAATATTTACATAGCATTGATGACATTGTCTGTGTCCGGGCGGATGAAGAATACAGTAATGTACGAGAAATAAAACCAGAATCCTGTACTGTTTTTGACTCAAATGAACAAGTCCGAAAATAGGAAATCACGTGGGGATAAGTTGGCTTCTTAGTGTAGTGGTTGGCGCACCCGCTTACCATGCTTTTTTTATTTATTTTATAAACTTTTGCAAAAAGATATTATACATACTTAATAACAAGGAATGTATATAAAACAAATTAATGTAAAATGAAAACGGATTGTTCTCTGTTTATGATAGTCTCCATCTAACATGGCTCAGCCTGTTGTAAAATGGAGATTTTTTATCTTTAGAGCATAAGTAGTCCTATACTAATAAAACAATAACATAAAAAAGAAAACTAAAACTACTTAATTATAAATGCCTAGCTAATCAAATGTAAGAAACTAAAAATCGTTATTATACAAAGTATATATATGTGCCAAGAATACATGATACTTAAACATAAATAATATAGTATAATATATAATAAAAAACAATATAAAGCAATGAAATACATAAAAATATAAATAATGTAAGTACAAATTATTATAAAGTACTACGTTTATTGATTTACATATATTTTTCAAAAAAATCTCTCGCTACACTGTTTATATGTGCAGTTATTTTTATTTTAAAATTTGCTTTACATTTTGAGTCTTTTATATTAGGTTTCGGATTTGATTTCTGGCAGAGCCAGAATGAAACATTTGATTTAAAGGTGGTCTCACAGTGCAATATTTCATTGTCCTTGGACTGGCAATTGAAGTGTAAGACTGATCACTTTACCTCCCATGTAACATTTAAAAAATATATTTATATATATATTACAAAAAAATACTATCGTATTCTAAACTCAATGAGGCCAAGAGCCCTGAGTTGAGTTGGAATATAACATAAAGGAAAGTAAAAGCAGGCACATTATTAAACAATACCGAAAATAAACATTATTACATAAACATATATTTTAATAATCATCTGGATAACATGATTAATAGTATACTTATTTATTTATTTATATATACGCCCGATGGGCATTTTTATGGACACCTTTATACATAGAAAAATATTATAAAAAAAGTAGAAAGACTCAATGGTTTATTGTAGACTTTGTGGGAGTGGAAGCGGGAGAGAGGTGTTTATAATTGAATTTGATTCAGTGATCGTTTGAAAGAAGACAACTTGTTATCAAAGAAATCGTTTGTTGGCAGACCTAAGAATTCTGGGCATAGGGGAATGAAAACCATAGTTAGTTCTATGATTATCGGTATGAAAGAGTAAGTTTTGTCTGAGGTTTCTAGTTGGGATATTTAATTTTGTTTAGCTCAGTAGTTCAGGCGCATTAAAGAGTGAGTTGAGAATTTTAAATAGGACTATAAGGTCGGATTTATTTCGACGGTCTTGAAGAGAAGATATATTTAAGGTAGTTTCTAACTCATTATACGTATATAGGTCTCTGGATAAACCCAACCTCCAGCCTGTCCTTCTCAAAAATCGATGTTGAACTGATTCAATATTCTTGATGTGAACATCATAATATGGAGACCAGATAACAGAGGTATTTCTCTAGATGAGGGTGAACTAGGGAACAGAAGAGAAATTTAAAGGTATTGATATTTTTGAAGTCAGCTGTTCTTTTGTTAATAAATCCAAGAAGTTTTAAGGATTTATTGAAAACATGTCAATATGAATTGTAAAAGAAAGTTTAGTGTCAAGTATAATACCTAAATCTCGTATACTAGACACAGATGATAATATTTCATCGTTCAGTGAGTGGTCGTATATGATTGGATTTTCCAGACGAAAAAATCTCATAACCTTGCACTTAATTAAGTTGAGATGTAGATTATTGGATGAGCACGAGGTGCTAAAATACAATGAGTCAGATTGTAATAGTGAACAATCGGAAGGGCTGTCAATCTGTTTGAGAATGTTAGTGTCATCAGCAAACAGCCAAATTGATGAAGTAAGAAAAACATTTTTTATATCATTAATGAATAGATTGAATAGCAAAGGAGCAAGGTGAGCACCCTGTGGTACACTCAAAAATACATTAATGCTGTTTGAGATGGAATTATTTACCCTTACAAACTGTTTCTTTTCACTGAGATATGACTTAAAGAAAGATAACAATGGATTACGAATTCCAAACAAAGACAGTTTGGTCAACAGTATTTGGTGATCGACCTTGTCAAAAGCTTTAGAAAAATCGGTATAAATCACATCAAATTGTTTATTTTTCTCCAGACCCTTAAAAATAGTGTCAGTAAAGACAAGAGGTTGGTCGTGGTTGATTTGCCAGACCGAAAACCATGTTGCTGATCAACCAAGATATTTTTGAAAATAGGAGTAATTCTATGCGTTAATATTGCATCGAATAGTTTAGGTATGTGAGATAGAATTGAGATTGGTCTATAGTTAGTGACGTCCGATTTGTTTCCAGATTTAAAGATGGGTTTAATAAACGATGATTTCTGATTGAAGTGATAGATTGAAAATGATAGATAGGGGTAATGAGTATATATGCTATATCTCACAGTACTCTCCTGCAATGGTCTCTTCCCTTAGACAAAATCATTTTGGAGAACTTAAAATGTTTATCGAGGACATTGAACACTTTTGGGGCCACAAAAGAGAAAGTTCTCTGAGAAAGAGTACGTACGCGTTTTTGGTCTTCAATAATTAAAATAACAGGAAAACCTCGTACGAGCGTCCTGCTGGGATCTCTTTTTGTAACTACTTGACCAGAAATGTGTCAATGATTCTTTTCAAAAAAATTATATCCAGTACCTTCGTAAATTGAAACAATGTCTCAGGTGGAAAAGGGGGGGGACATCGAATATCCAGATAAAAAAATGATATAGATACGCTGCAATTGGAGTGTCAACCGGTGCCCTATGCACCACAAAGCGTGGATAGGGAAATGGTGATGATGAAAACGACAAAAAAATATAAATATTTGGGTAAATCATAGGAGTTCAAATAATTTTTTTTTTCTAAGAAAGTCGTTTTGGACACTGACCAAGGTATATCAAAGATTGATTGATTTGGTGTTTATTTTGTAGAACTCCATATTTAAACTTATAATATTAGAATACAAACACTGATTTGAGTCTATTGAACACTTCATTTTATTTTTACAAATATAAAAACAAAATTTCGTGACAATTTTCGCCTTGATAGGGCATTTTCAAACGAATGTGAAGATAAGATGGGTTGAATGTCCTTATATAGTTTATAATTCAAGGTACTTAAGTAGAAAATAAAAATAATATGAAATATAGCATGTAAATTGATCATAATTGAGGGAAAAACCAATAGTTAAGGGCAAGGTTAAGTGTTTAATAGGTAATGGGGAATTTGGGTATTTATATTTGAATTTCGGAAAAAATATAACGCAATAAGTATTTATTGACATACATGTATGTATTGTGAGATAATAAGCGAAGCTTTATAGTTTTATAACTTTAGACAATTGTTGTAGAAAATATATCAATAATATTATAATAGGTTGCTGTTCTTTTTAATTTTAAAACATGACTGAAATATTTTGAAGAAATTTATATAAACGTATTATTATACAATATTTCTTTTTTTAACAATTTCTTATCAAAATATATTACTGAAATTGTAACATGATATATTAATTACACAATTGTCACAAAATTTTTGTTTTTATATTTGTAAAAATAAAATAAAGTGTTCAGTAGACCAAATCAGTGTTTGATTTCTTATTTCTGATTAATTACGCATGGAATATTCCAATGTTCAGTTGATAAGGTAGTTACTCGTATCTCCTTACGGATAAAAATATGTCTTTTATTATGATAATTATATTATACTGTCATGAAGATAATTGAATGTTCACTTATCTAATTTGATTGGTCAACGGAGTGAACTCGTATATATAATGCTGATGAGCTGTCACCAGTTGTCACCAATAAGCCCAATCAAAATGATATAAAAAGACGTGAGTTATTGTTTCCTTCGAAAGTTCTCCCTAAGGATGCAATTATAGCCAAGTGCCACACTTACACCGAAATGAAAGGCTCATGAATAAAAAATAAGTTGGAGGAACACAGGAAAAAGTAGGTGAAGGGTTTTTTTGACATTAGTACTGATTTTTACACTGAAATTACGTTGGTACTTTACACGGATTTCAATCGAAATCTTAATTTTCCGTAAATTTAACATCACTTTCATATTATTGTGATACTACTCCTACGACTATCACGCCATTTCTCCGTAGGGGTAGGCGGAGAGAATAGACCGCCATACACGTGAATCCTCGCATACGTTTCAAGCTTCTTCCACATTAATACACCTTGTCATACACGCCCTTCGGTTCTACTTGCTTTTGACATGACCAAACTTAAGATTTTGGTTTATCTGATCATGCCACGTCTTCCTCGGTCGTCCTCGTCCCACGTTACCGTTCATTCTTGCCATATTTACCTGTTTTACCATTACTTTGAAAACCATTCGTTCTACATGACCAAACCATCTCAGAGACCCTTTCTTAATCTCATAAAGTATACCTGACTCAGATTTACATTCTCGCCTGATTACATCATTCGTAACCCTGTCATACATTGATTTCCTCACATTCGTCTAAGAAATCGTATTTTCTCGGCTTTCCTCCTGCCTCTGCCAGTTCCATGTTTCCCTTCCATAAATAAGTGTTGGGACTAAAACTCCGTTGTGCACTGCCAGTTTAGCTTCGATTGATATATTATTATTGGCAATTGCTGTGCTTTTAAAAAAAAAATATTTTAGTAAAAATAAATATTTGCGTTCTTATGATTTACCCAAATATTTAATTTTGAGGGCCATTTTCAACGAGTTGTAAATAACTCACTATTAGAAAATGGAATCAAGCTGGGGTAGAGTGGGATTCGAACAACGGACCTTTGGTCTGTGAGTCCGAGACACGCTAGCTGAGGCACGGGACCATAACCCAATTAAATGAACCTAATTAATTAAATTTGACCGCTTTGTGCACCGTAATTTTTTTGCTTGTCTTCACTCTCCTTTCAACATATTTTTCTACTCTTCTGTCTCTTAAAAATATGCTTTAAAAAAATCTTTCAAATGACGAATAACCTTTACCATTTTGTTCAAAACTTTTGGTGCTCATTTTTAAATTAAAAAAATAACGCACACAACTTATGATAACATTCAATAGTTCAAAAACAAAATGCTGTTAGTTAAATATACTTAACTTTACCTTAAATTTAATTAAACTTTAACTTAATGTGAACATAAATTTAGCCTAACCGAAATTTAACTTTATTTGGACTTACTTTTAACTTAAATTTACCTTAACTTCAGTTAAACTTTAACTTAACTTAATACGAAGTCATCTTCAATCAAGCTTTAACTTAATTTCATCTCCACTTTAAATTGGTTATAACTTAACCTATTTTAACTTAACCCAACACTAACTTCAAAATCAACATGAAATTGATGATTTTTGACTTAACGAATTAGTCAATAATGTATTTGCATGTTTTTATTTTTATTATTAAAGAACACATAATAAATGAATGAGATATTATACTCCTAAGAGTTATAGAAAAACTCATTTTGGACGGCACATAAAAAGAAAACTTTTTTGTGAGAATACATAATATCAGTTAAAACAATCCAAATCACAAATCCAATAAAAGTCGGCCTCGTGGTGTAATGGTCAGCGCGGTTGCCTACCATGCAAGAGGTTTCGGGTTCGATTCCCGAAATGGTTGATATGAAATATTTATTTAAAAGGGTGTTTTATACACCAGAATATTTCATAGTCCCTGGACTGGTACCTGAAGCGTAAGACTGATGACTTTACCTTCATGTAACAAAATTTATCGAGATATGATGCGATTAATGTACCAGTGCAGTGCCATATGCACCATTAGGTGCGGAAAGGGAATTATGATGAAAACAATCCAAAACTAGAAAATATTTGAAACATAAAACACATTATATCTTGATAAATTATATTAATAACTATCACATTTTTCGATTTGCTATTCAACTTTTCGGCCAATATTTTCCGGAGACTTTATACCGAATTTCATTATTGTACAACAAATTGTGTTACGTATAAGGAAGCACAATATCTTTTGGAGCAGAAAATTTACTTTCAAATGACGTATAACCCTTACCATTTTGTTTTACTTATGGTTCTCATTTTTGAAATTGGAATAAAACGGACAAAACTTATGTTTTGAAGCCAAATTAAATGTGGCCATAAAACCCACACAACACCCGTATAACTGTATGTCCATTCAACATCCAGCCACTTGAAAGAATGGTAGTTAGAAATTCAAAGAGGAAAATATGTCTAACTCAAATATGTAGAGAAATCTGAAGGTTTTCTGCACTCACGTTTTGTATTACATCCGATTGTGATGGCGGTTTGTTAACAAAAAGGGATTGAAATGTGACAGCGGTCATGCGGGCAGATAAACTCAAATTAACCCCCCGATGAAACAAATTTTGTATTATGTTGAGTTATAATATTGAATGTCCAATATCCTTGTTTTAGAGTGGTTTTATTTTAATCTATTGTCCTTTGGATTCACATTATTACAAAGATTGATGAATCCAACGTTTCTATAATCAATCATCATTAAAACTTCACAATAAATAATATATTAGTGGGTATATATACCTACCGACAACAAGAACTTTACTGATGTATTTCCATGATATATTCAAAACGAAATCAGCTCAATTAAAATTGTATTATCATTATTATATTATAGGAATCTAAGTTTCGCAATTAATGGTTAAAATATGAAACCATTACAAAAATTGAATCATGATTACAGCGTCGAAGCTAGGGTCATGAGCGCCCCTGGCAAGATTTGAAATTTGCGCCCCCCAAGACTTGTTTTCTAGGAAGAAAAAAAGAAAAGATGGCTGCGAGTCTGCCAAATGCGTCCCCCCGAGGGTTGCTGCCCTGGCAGCCGCCCGAATGGCCAGCCCCTAGCCACGATGCTGCATGTACAACTTAGTATTTCGTGTATTCTAAACTTAGTTGAGATTTATAACAATATATTTTAATTCAAAATAAATTATTTATAGTCGGCCTTGTGGTGTAGTGGGCAGCGCGTTAGCCTACCACGCAACCTCTTCTCCTCGTGACTTCGTCTCGGATTCGATTCCCGACGTGGTTGACATGAAACATATATATTTAAAAATGTGTTTTTACACTGAAAGTATTTCATAGTCCCCTGGACTGGCACCTAAAGCGTAAGACTGATTATCTTGCCCGCATGTAACAAGAACAATGATCATGATACGCAGCTATTGGTGTATCAATGCAGTGCTCTATGCACCATTAGGTGCGGAAAAGAAAAGATAAGATTTTGTAAAAAGTTTATCATTCTAAAACTATTCTTTGTGTGAATAATAAACAAATCAAACTTAAACTTATAATATTAGAAATCAAACACTGATTTGAGTCTACTAAACACTTTATTTTATTTTACAAATATAAAGAATACTAAAACAAAACTTTTGTGACAATTGTTTTGGCTTGTTAGGGCAGTGAAAATGCTCAAGACTCAAATCAGTGTTTGATTTCTAATATTATAAGTTTAAATATGGAGTTCTACAAAATAAATACCAAATCAATCAATAAATCAATCAAACTACAAAACGTGTTTTTCGGAACAGTTAATTTAATTATTTTTTAGTCATTTTTTAATGATTTAAAGAATAACCTATAATTTTATTCTTAAATCACAATAGTTGCGAGAATCACGGATTTTCTGAATTCTTTTTCAAGGTTAATATTGAACCTAAAGGTCAGGTTATTTGTCATGAAAAATCTGAAAGCTTATATGGGCGCCCTTCGATGAGTCATCAGATTCGAAACTGTGATGGAGAAAGTTAAGAAAACCTTTTCGCCAAATAAATGGGTTGTGAAATTTTGTTAATTCTAGTTTATATGAAGTTGATGGAATAGTGTGATAAATTTACTTTTTTACGTTTTTATCGAGAGTTCTGTGTAATAAAAGCATAAATATATACTAATATTATAAATGCGAAATTGTGTATGTTTATTTGTTTGGGTTTTCTTCGCGTCTCAACGGAGCGACTGATTGACACATTTTTTTGCACTGGGATAGCCGAAGAGGTGAGAAATAAAATAGGATACTTATTTATCATCCCGCACGAAAAAAAAAATAAAAAAAATATATATATCTCGATAATGAGTAACATTATTTGAAAATCAATAGGCGGTAAGTGAGATGTCGGAAACAACAAATTGGAAATGAATTCTTTAAATTTCTATAATTGACTTGCTTTATCTATGGTTATTTTGTTTTGCTTTTCGTTTTGATTTTGTAGTAGGATTTTGAATTTGTGAACAGAATAACGATGTTTCGTCGCCATAGACTAACGAATCGTCATATATTTTTCATAGTGATAGTTGAGGATCGGCAATCGATACAAGTTACTTTCTATACCGAAAAAATACATTTATTATTCCATCGGTAAAATTTTTACTAATGAACGACAAAACTAATTAATTACCTAACTAATTTCTCGTTAATTCCACACAAGCAAAGCCGCGGGTAAAAGCTAGTAATAATATATTTACCGAGTGTAAATAAATTAATTTATACATATATTTCTGTACTTTTGCTGTATTTTGAATTTCTTTTTTGTTAACATGATATATCTTTGTATTTTATTAAATAAAAAAAAATATATGTAAACCTATTAAAAAGAATAAGCATTCTCGTATTTTATATAAATAAAATATACATACATTTTCTGGTGACTTTTGGGTTTCTAGCAAGTAAATAAATACGAATACAAATTATTGGAAATATTTCAAAAAACATTCAAACGATCTAAAAAATACAAGTTCAACTTGCGAGGGTAAATAAAATATTTACATTTGAAATTATTCGTTTTGAATTCTATGGATCCGATAAACGGGTAGGTAAATTCTCAGACGAATAAAACTGTAAGTCTTGTAAGTATTAGCGCTTAGGTGAGTTATATAAATAGGGATCCAATAAAACCCGTAAACCAAAAAAGCATAAAGCTTTAAATATAACATCAATTACATAGCTACCCTTTTAAACCCGAAAAAAACATGAAACTTTGCATACAACAAAAACAATTAAAGGTTTTTATTTATAAAATAAACATTTACGTTCTTATAATTTACCCAAAAATTTCGATTGTGGGAGCCATTTTCAACGAGTTGTAAATAACTCACTATTAGAAAATGGGAATCACGTTGTGGTAAAGTGGGGTACGAACTACGGACCCTTGATCAGAGAGTCCACGACACTATTCATAGGACCGTTAGATCGACCGATCAGAAAAAAAACAAGAATTTTTAAATACAACAAAATAATTACATGCCAACTTTTTCATTCCCGTGGATATAAAAAAAAAAATTATACTGTGTGTGGGAGAAAAAAATTTGAGGTTTTTTTTTTCATTATTAGTGTTTTATAATTTAAGAAAATATGTTTATTTGAATGAACACTGAGTTTCAAACTGATGTTGATCTTATATGTTTATTAAATATATAAAATTAGATAAAATCTATCATTAAAATTATTCTCTTTCAGCACGAATGGTGCATAAGGCACTGTATTGGTACACCAACCACAGCGTATGTCGATCATTTTTGATACTTGGAGGTAAGATGATCAGACTTATGCTTCAGGCGCCAGAATATGAAATAAAGCAGTAAAAATACAAAGACTTCAAGCCGCGTCACGTTCGTAATTACTAAATATTTTTTAATTTTATCGCGGAAAAACGGAGATTTAAAAAAGTATTTGTCTTGTTTTTTTAAAAAAATGACGGGGAACTTATTAAGGGGCCGCCAGTGCTCCTAAGAACTTATTTAGAAGAGTTCGCAGCACACAAAGTAAACCCATGAAGAGGTCTATTTAACGAAGGTATTCACAATGACTGCCTTTCCATGAATGAGGCTCTCACCACCAAGGAAAACATTCGCTCGATAACAGCCCGGAAAATACTGTTACCAGCGATGCCTGACAATGGGAGGGAGTGTAGGAAACTGGTTTTGTTAGGGGATGCATTATCCATGGAACGGTGGGTAGAGTGCTTCACCTTTAAGCGGTAATTTGGCGATGAAAGCTCTATCTATATGTATAACAGGATCTTAGCTTATTCAAATACGTTTTCAGGACGTGCCAGGATAAAACTTTATCCAAAGTGTTAATTTAATCATATCGATGAATTTGAAAATAACGCTTTGGAAAAAAAAATACACTGATGCGTGTTTTAATGTGAAAATGTTAACGATTATGGAAATAATATAATGTTTTTAAGTACATCTTCTGCTGTACATTTGAAGAATAATGAAATATCATAGTGTAAAATCATTAGTAATTGATCCCCAGACCTTTGATGTGATAAGTATAAGCTATAAGGTGGGTTTATTTTCGCAAGACCTTCTATTTAGGATTTTTAACCAAGAGCGGTCAACAAATTAAAAATAGGCGTCTAAGGTTTTACTTATATTTCATAGATCAAACTGTTTTGTTATTCGCCCGGACACGACACAGAGAGAAAATTTTAATTTTTTAAATTTATTATTTTAAAAAACGCGTTTGGGTTATATAAGAAATATTACATGTCTAGTCATGACGTGGTTTTTCAGATTGATTTTAAATTTGTCTCCAGTGTAATCTTTCAAGTGGTAAGGTAAGGTAAAGTAAGGTAAGGTAAGGTAAGGTAAGTCATTGTAGTGTTTTGTCCATTTGTATAGTATTTTTGCCTACTCTACGTTTGTCTTTGCTTTTTTGGTGCCTGGTATTATATTTGTGTATTTCTGCATTTTTGGTTAATGTTATATCAACGTCTTGTATGTTCCCCAGTGCAATATTATGTTTAATTTTTATCGTTTCTATTTTAAGTATTTTATGTCGAACTGGTGTATAGTATAGTTCAGGTCGGGTATGGTAAGTTGTAAATTAAAACCAAACCCATTATCCGTAAGTTGTAGCGACGTGAAATTTGGAGACAACATGCAGTCTTTGGTATAAAACAGTAAGTCTTAGCGGCGTGAAATATTCTATTCCGAGAGGAAATTACGCAGCGAAGTATTAAAAGAAACACGAAGTAGATTTTTTTAATAACGAATAAAAATTGAATTTGAATCAATCCGATTGGATACATTATGATAGATATACAACACTCATGTGTGCAATGCATGGAAATTTTATTAGACAGGTACCTACCTGTTGTCTGAAGGAATCGCGAAGCCTCCACATTAGTGTCACCGAAGGAATATAGTTCACGGGTTTTAAGACCCCAAGGGCGGGTGTGGTGGTTGGGATTGTAGAGGGAGGTTCCGCCAATGCACATGAGACCAAGCCATCCCCTCCCGTCTTCGCTAAATGACGGTAACAATATTCTAAAGTATACATCTTGTAGAATTAGTACGAGAATCGCAGATAACGTAAAAATGAGGGTGCTTAAATGGCTAAGGGTATTGAACATTGTGACTTAGTTTTATTGAATAAAAAACACTACAAAATTAAGCTTCTTAAAATATCCTAATTACGAAGTTTTTCAAGATTGACAAATAACAAATATGGCTTACTTTTAAAGAAGATATCGTTTTATAAGATCAGGTATTGAATAATTTTATTAATAAAAAAAAAAGGAAATGCTGACATAAGAAATGAAAATACCAACATTATTTTAGTAACAATATTTTGAGTTTGTCCAAATTTTTGTAGACAAGAACTGGATTCAACTCCCTGGGGAGCTGTTTATATTAACATATTACAACAGAGATGAAGAACATTTAAGAGAAGGTAATATAGAAGTCTAGGCATCTACAGGGCTTATGACCTGTCAATAACTGATTATTTTTTTTGCACCACAACAGGCCAGGAGGCCCAATTACAGTGGTGAATTACATTACAGAACAACCAGGCTTGAGAAAAATCACATTTTAAATTTTTGTGTTCTCACCGGGAATCGAACCCGGAACCTTCCGTGCGTAAGTCAAGCGTCTTGACCACTACACCACGGAGGCCGCCTACACCACTACACACGGAGGTTTAAGTGGCCACTTTACACACTGTGTAACATTCACCATTCTGCCCATATTTGAATATCTATATTCCTTCAATTCTTTTATCTGTTGATGTTTGTGAAGTTAAAGAGCTGAAATCTTTATTTATGCGGGTGAGATTCATCTAATTGAATTATTTCACCTACATACTAGGCAACGCCTGAAAATGTTATTTTTTCAATTTCTATACTTCTTCATGGACCGGGTGGATTTATCAACAATATTTTGAGTTTGAGGTCTGCTTCCTTGGGGTAAAGTTGCTGCTCGTAGGGTCCTTGATTCTGCCATTCTGGTCACATGCTTATTCCAAAACCCCTTCTCTGTCGTGGCACTTTACACACTGTGTAACATTCACCATTCTGCCCATGTTTGAACATCCACATTTCCTCAACTCTTCCATCTCTTGACTTTGGTGAAGTAAAAGAGCTGAAACCTTTATTACGTGGGTGAGATTTATCCGGCTGAACCAAATCACCTACTAGGCAACGCCTGAAAACAATTATCCAATTTTTATACTTCTTCTCTTACCAGGTAGTTAATTCAACAATGTTTGAGTATGTCCAAATGTAGTAGTAGGTGATTTTGTTGAATAAATTAAAATAATTTTAAATATATTATTGGATCCGGGTTGATTTTAGATGTAAGGAAAATGTTACTATTTATTTTTAATTGATTAGTAAATTTATTTAATTTACAATCAAAATAATTTAGGTGATTTTCGTTAATAAGTCTGAACACTCTGAGTGCCTGGAAACCATAAAATACTGTTATGATGACCGAGAAACAGAATTTTATTATTTATAGGTCATGAAAGAACATCAAGAGGTATTTGTTGGAGAATACTTGAGACATTAAATAAACCATTACGTATTTTAAAGATGCAGATAAAAGATGCATTAAATTGGACATTGAAAGAACTTGATAGATTAAGAAAATGTTCAATCAATCAATCAATTTATGCGGAACACACTCGATCCGATTTTAGGAAATTCTCGATAGTAAGTGGCAGTAAGTACTGGCACCGCGGTCAAGCTTTTTTCAAAATGCGTTAAAAAATAATGAGCTTTTTTTTCAAATATGAAATAGCATTTTCCACACATCTAATATCGGTGTATTTTCCAATCCAATCCACCCTCGATCTGGTGACGCGGCAACATTGAAGGGAACAGAGAAGGGAATAGGGAAAAACTCATCGCTGTCTTTTTCGCTCTTTATAAATTATTCATGAAACCCGCGAGACGAAGTATGAACGTGGTTATATCTACAAATATGCCGCGGCGCTAAGGAACGCAGAATATAATGCCGCGTTCTACTATACGAGGCATATTTTCAAACGCATTCAACGGAAATGAATATCGTTTGTGCCTCTTTGTTAACAGTTATAAAAAATAATAATTCGATACTTACATACAACGCGCATAGAAAGAAGTTACAAAGTACACAACGAGTTTTTAGTGATTATTATTATTAAAAAATATTTGCGTTTCTTGTTAGATAAAACGATGTATGTTTGCACAAATGTCAAGATCCGTATACTACGTAGGGCTGAGACAAGCATTATCGACAGAATTAAGAAAGGGCTGCTGCATTGGTTTGGACATGTAGAGAGAATAGACAGTGACAGAACGACTAAAAGGATCTACGATGCGAATGTTGATAGACGCAGAAAACGAGGAAGACCGTGAAAGATATGACACGATCAAGTCTATCAAATGCTTGAAGATGAACATGTCAACAGTAGGAATAATCGGCTGAGAAGATGTATAAAATGTAGAGGAAGCGACGTCTGTATGTCTGACTTCTACGGGGAAATGCCGTGATGGTTTATTTGTCAATTATTCAAATATTTATATTTTGGGGACATTTTCGTTCAGTCGTAAATAACCGTGGTGGAAATAAGAAACAAGTTATGGTAGAGCGGGGTTAAAACCTATGATCTCTGGTCCACGAGTGTGGTTTTTTGACGTTTCAGATCGTATTTCAACATTTATATTCAAGGATGATATTGCAAAGTACCGATATGACACGAGTAATATCGATGTCCTAACCCTTAGAGCTTTTAAACTTTATTACTTAGCCAACAGCGTAAAATTCTAAACATGACGATAAAAAATGCTTCTCCGGGTAAATAAAACAGTTTACTCTTAACAGTCGTTAGTGTGTGAAGTTTTCTTTACTAAATTTGTTCATTCCCTTAGTATCAACATGAAACATCAATTTTAAATGTTGATTTTGACTAAAACATTTATTCTCTGGACTAGATCTGAAGTGTTGAGCGGATGATGTTGGATTAATATATTAAATGATCAACCAATCACGGTAATTAGAGTACCAATGCAGTAACTTATGGATAACTTGATATGGATATAAAAATAACATAAAATAAAAGTTTTTAAAAATTAACTTCACGTATAATACATAATTTTTATATGAATCGTGCGTTTCTAAGAATTACACGATATATTTCAGGAGAAAAAAAATCATTATTTATAATATTTGAGTTTGTAGAGAGTTATTAGGATTAAAAAATTACAACAGGGATAAAGAACATTTTAGAGAAGGGAATATGGAAGTCTAGGCACTGGTGTAAGTGGCCACTTTACACACTGTGTAAAATGCCTTAAATTTTATACTTCGTTCTCTAAAATAATCTTTACCCCTGTTGTAATTTGTTGAATCATTATTTATAAAAAATGGTTTCATGTAGAATGAAAGAATGTCGAAACGTTCACTCACAAATATATACCTAATCATCATCATTATTCTACTTCCACACCTAATCGTGCATAGGGCATTGTATTGGTACACTAACCGCAGCATATCTCGATCAATTTTTCTTCTTCAGGTACCAGTTCAGGGACTATGAAATATTCTAGTGTAAAAACACCCTTTGAAATAAATATTTAATATCAACCATGTCGGGAATCGAACCCGAGACCTCTTGCATGGTAGACAAACGCGCTGACCATTACACCGCGAGGCCGACTAAACAGGGTGTTCTTTAAACCCTGTCACATCCGAAACCACGATGATCAGAATGGGCTAGAAGACATATTAGCATATTAAAAAAAGTATTTAAAACGAACAAATTTTTTTAAAAGAAAATATTGAAAAAAAATATGGTTGCGTACTTCTCCAGGAGAGAAGTGAGGGGGGCGCAGCCGCGCGGTTGACTGTATATCAGACTCCCCCCCTCTCCCCTCCTCGTTTCTCCCCTGCAGAAGTAAGCAACCTTTTGTTTTTTTTAAATATTTTATTTTTGTAAATTTTATTAGTTCAAAAATTTATTTTAATGTGCCAATATGTCTTCTTGCTCATACTGATCATCGTGGTTTCGGATGTGAAAGGGTTTATAGAACACCCTGTATACTGATGCGTTGTTATTTAAATAGTTCACGTTTGTTTTATTTTTCAAAAAATAAGTAGATTCTAAAAATATTCATTAATAATATTTTTACTTAATACATGTAATGTATACGAATACAATATAACCCAATAATGTATAATTTTTATCAATTAAATACTTAATAAATAAATATACCAGTAAATACTATTTAAATGTATGTGTATATGCTATATTAAAACAAATAAAGGTAACCATGTTACTCCGTGCCTGGGCGAACGACGAATACAGTTCTGGTGTGAATGCTGCATTTGGTGTAATTACTTATGCAAGGCCCTACGCACCACAAGGTACGGATAGTGACATAATGATGTTTTTACTTAGATTCTCATCTAATTTTTTAATGCACGTCTTTGAGAACCCTGTTAAGGATAACGAAGAAGAGAAAGACGCTCGAAGGGAAAACTCTCGGGATTTGGGCATAATTTCATTGCAACCTCCCTTCCTCTTCTCCTTTCTCACCCCTTCGTCACTCTGCCCCTTCCACCGATCCCGCACCCCCCGGCCCGGTACGAAGATGAGTGCACTTTAGTGGTGATAGCAGCGACACGCCTGTTTCCATAGGTAATGGCGAACAAACACCACCGGGCCTAAAGGCAATTGGGAATTACGTATTCCACCGGAAGACAATACATTTGTTGAACGGTAGGAACTCGAATTATTAAATACTTAAAACAAAAATCGCAGTTTGTTTAATTGTGGACACCTTTTCATTTTTATTAACTAAAACAGAAAGTTTTTCTCATTTTTCAAATTAATTTAGTAAGTTTGTGAATTTTCACATTCATCTAAAAACAAATTCAAAAGATTCTTGCCTTTATCAAGTAGTGTCAAGATGGTGAGCATTTTTATGACCTACAAAACTAATTATTAGTTATTTTATTTATTTTACTTATTTTATTTATTTTATCTATTTTATCTATTTTTATCCATTTTATCAATTTTATCTATTTTATCTATTTTTATCTATTTTATCTTTTTTAAACTTTTTAAAATCTATTTTATCTATTTTTATTCATTTTATTCATTTTATTCATTTTATTCATTTTATTCATTTTATTCATTTTATTCATTTCATTCATTTCATTCATTTCATTCATTTCATTCATTTCATTCATTTCATTCATTTCATTCATTTCATTTATTTTATTTATTTTATTTATTTTATTTATTTTATTTATTTTATTTATTTTATTTATTTTATTTATTTTATTTATTTTATTTATTTTATTTATTTTATTTATTTTATTTATTTTATTTATTTTATTTATTTTATTTATTTTATTTATTTTATTTATTTTATTTATTTTATTTATTTTATTTATTTTATTTATTTTATTTATTTTATTTATTTTATTTATTTTATTTATTTTATTTATTTTATTTATTTTATTTATTTTATTTATTTTATTTATTTTATTTATTTTATTTATTTTATTTATTTTATTTATTTTATTTATTTTATTTATTTTATTTATTTTATTTATTTTATTTATTTTATTTATTTTATTTATTTTATTTATTTTATTTATTTTATTTTATAAGGTAATTCAACAAACGTACACACTAGAAAACATACAATTTGAACAAATTCGTCGATACAATTTCACATGCATAATATATATCTTCAATTAAACGTAGTTGTCCAGAAAGCACTACAATTTTGAAAAAAAATGAGATATTGGTGTTATCGGGTGCAGTAAGGTCAATTATTTATTTTATTAAATACAGCCAGGCCGATTTCATACAAAAAACTGTAATAATCACCTTCTGAAAATAGTGTCGATCAAACAACGATATTTCTCAATTTGAAGAAAACACCTACAGCATTAGAAAAATCTGACAAATAAAGTATTAGATTCTTGTTTGTAATATTAAAAAACGAATGTATTCATTGATTATCATTTGTCAAAGTCAAAAATATTTTAACTAAGGTGTAGATTTGATTATTCACTATTTTCACAAAGGTGCATATATCTCAGTTTCACTTTTCTATGGCTGGCTGCTATCTGCATGACTGCGTTTAATTGTAGAATTACACAAAACAGATATATTTTTTTAATATTTTTTATTTATTTATTTAAAACATATTTTTACAGAAAAATATAGATTAAAAATCTTATACTCACAATGTAAGTTGACTTATAAGATATACATTTATCAAAAAGACAATTTCAAAAGTACAATGTTAACATATTTATAAAGCCAAACAGTAATATTTATAAACAATATATTTATTACATCGGCACTGCTAAACAAGACATATAGATGATTCTCAGCAACTCTGTATGTATTAGATGTGTTATATTTAAAGATAAAATATAGCAATAGATAAAAATAAATTCCTTCTTCCAGTCGACATAGGTAAATCAATTTAATTTAAAAATAAGAAACAGACATAAATATTGTTTTTAAATTTTTTTCAAGATCTTTCAGATTCTTTCGAAATGTGTTTCAGACATTTCATGATGGGTTTTATCAGACTTTTGTCTTATTTAAATACAAAAAGCTTTTTTCAAAATCGAATTTAACCAATATTATTTCTGTGTCCGGGTGGATAAAAAATAAAGTTCTTTATGTGAAATACAATTAGAACCCTTGACGAGCGTTTCAGAGTCAATGGCCACTCTCAGGTAAAAAACCTGAAAAAGAAAATCAATCGGAGAAGTCCGCCCTGTGGTTGGTGGGTTCACCTACCATGCTTGAGAGTTCAATTCCAGACAAGGGTGAAGTTTGAGATTGGTTTCAAAGGTGGTTTTATACGGAAATATTTCATTGCCTTCGGAGTGAAATCTGAAGTGTAAAGCTGATCGCCTTAACTTCAACTTGATTCAGATACGTTGCAATTAGAGTACCAATGCAGTGCGCTATGCTTCATCGGGTGTAGATAGAAAAATTATGATATTATCATTATATAATACAAAAACATATTAGGAGTGATGATTAGGACGTTTGCTTCTCGTACGTGGGTTCCAGGATTGATTGCCCGAGAGATCAAATAGGATTGATGTTTTTTGTTGATATTTCTTGATAAAACTCGTATAGTTAATGATTTTGATAAATTATGAATAAAATTATAATTGAAACTTCTCTTATACTATTCTTAACACATTTTGGAGATAAGAAGATCAAATAAGTATTTTAACAGAGGTCGTTGGTCAAAATTACAGATATATTGTATTCAGTGGTCAAAATAATAAAAAAGAAAAACTAAACCAAGAAGTTTTATTGATAATTTTACTTATAATTTATCAAAATCATTAATTAAATAAGATTTTTTATAATGTAGAATCTTGGCCATAAAATAACATTAAATTAGATTTGATTAAATATTTTAATCAATTCGATTATTTAAAGATGAAACGTAATGCTAAATTCTAGTTTTCGTAGTTACTGTTGAAAATTGATTATGAATCCCCAATGAATGCTAATGCTAATTTATGTATCCCTAGTAAAAATTTATAATAATTCAGAAACCGGAAGTCATTCTCTACTCTTATTTCATCCCTTATCCCTTGAGTGCACTTTTTGTTGGGAACTTTGGTACTGCATACCCCGTAACACTGCCCAGACCCTAGTATTTGGTGCACTTTACGGGGAAATATTAAAAATACCCCGGAATGTAGTACTTAACTTAAGTCATGAAATATTCATGAAGTAGTTTTGTTTTCTCAGGGAAGTGTCCCTTTTGGAAATGATAAACAACCTGTCTAAGAAAACACTATTGATTTTCACCCCAACTTGTTATTTTGTGTTCCCATCGCAATAAATACTTTTCTTTTTGTTTTGAAAATTTTCTCCTACTCGATGTGTCAGACACAGTGACAGAAACGTTTTCCATATTTAAATAAGTTTGAAAATATAACTAAATATTGGGTGTCAGACGAGTCTAGTTGTTAATTGGATTGATGAAAAACTACTTATTCAACAAATATGCCTATTGATTTCAAAAGCAGCCAACTCCATATTATATAATAAAAAAATCAGGCATTTACATAAAACGGGTAAAGGAACAATTTTAACTGCGATTTGAATTTCTCGAATTTCATCATCATCATTCCCTTTTTGCACCCAGTGGTGCATAGAACACTGCATTGGCTAAACGCAGTGTATCTTGATTATTTTTACAACATGAAGGTAATATGATCAGTCTACAATGTAGTTTAGTTAATTTCTCAATACGTCCTATATCAATTGAACAAATAAAAATAGCGAATGTTTTGGACTTATAAATTACTTTTATAGAATTAAATAAAATCACAATTAGTGACCAAATATATTTCGGAAAAAAAATGCTTTGAAAGTATCGATTTTATGATATGTATTATTATTATTTTATACGTTGACACAAAATTTGACTGTAGTAAAATTTACGTGTTTTAGAAACCTTTTCCAATAACTGATCGAAACGGTTTGATTAGGAGTGCATGTATGCAAGGAGGTATTCCTTACTTATTGAGGGTTCCTGATATGAATATAAATATGACAGCAAACATTGAGCGTCATCACCATTCTCACGTTCGGCAAAGCCACATCAGCACAGCTCTAATACTGTAAATGATCGAATTTTATGTTACCTTCCTTTATCTGAACTAACCAGGAGAACATACCGAGCAGGAGGAATACGTAAGCTCTGTGTACTCTCAGTTGACAGAATACAAGCTTCGTTCTTATTTCCCCCAGGAATCGTCTTCCTTCACCACCCGAGACTCTTTTGTTTCAAATATGCCGGCGTTATTGCCTCAATGGGATCATTCAACAGTACAAATTGAAAATATCTATCCCATACCTTGTAGTGACAATAGTTGGTGATGTTCTCGCTCCGAGTGCCGAAATAGAAATGTGATGGAATTATTAGGACGAGTTGCAATATTGAATGCGGAGGGGGAATTTGAAATAAAAATAGAACCACGTGAATTGCTTTGTTTGAAAATTTTACCGCTTTGAAAAAATAGAAAATGAAAGATTTGTATACTTTTAGATAGAAATAATTTTATAGTGTAAAAATATTTGTAACACAACTAAATAAAAAATATGCTAAATTTATTGCGTAAACGAGGAATTGTGCTCATTTTAATTAATTAATTATTTTTTCACGAGTTTTGCTTACAAGTGGTACCTACAGTATTTGCATTTTGGTAAATGAGAAGAGACTTTTTTTAAAGGTGATTTTTAGAATGTCCAAATCTTTCTCGACAAATATTGAGCTTAACTCTCAAAGAATTTGTAGGCAAATAATACCTACCTTTAAAAAATCAAAAGATGGACAAATGGAAGAAACGGTGATTATAAATAAATCGAATGACCGTAAGTTTGTAGTTTTTGTTTTGAAACTTAGAACTGGTCGTAGAATTCAGCGTAATTTATTTACCTACTGGAATGACCGACGAGTATTTTTGAAATACTGTCATGTAAAGTTGCCGCAGCAATGTATAAAGGTTGATACGATCATAAAATTTCATATAAATAAACTTCTTCATTCCAAACAATGTTCCCCGGAGGCTTTAAGAATATTATCTTCAACGTAGGGGTAAGGAAACTGACAAAGATTTCCTATCGATAATGAATACTGATATGAAAATTATAAAGTATGGTTAATTTATTTTGATCAAATTAAGAAAATAAAAGAGCACAACAGTATAAAAATCAAAACATTAATATATTTTAAATTTATTTTATTTTATTTATTCAAAAAAATATTTAAAAAAAATAATAATAACGTATCCCTGACTCGTAAATGTATTTAAATTATTGCAACATATTGAATAAAAAAAACAGAAATAAAAAAAATTGACCCATAAAAGCTCAACGTGCATCAGGACGCCTAGGGCTGTGACAATCTATGAAATTCGTTCGAAGATTTTTATTGATTCCAAACTTTCAAAATTTTCCTTCTTTTAAAAAAAACACGCACTATCCTGGATTCAAACTAAAGATATGAACTTTTTTTTTCTAGGATATATTTTGTTGCCCTTTAATAATAAGGAATATTTTTGTTTTTTTAAAAATAGTTTTTATTTCCTTTTTCAATTACTATAAAAATTAAAAAAAAACATATAATCTTTTATAGAATATTTTATTTTCTCTTTTTTATGTTACACAACAATATTATAACTGTATATTTATTATAGGAGCAAAAATACATTAACATTTTCTTGTATACCCACGAACAGGCCATGCCTTTGTGGGATTTTTTTTTTACTATTTTTACTATTAACATGTATTTCATTGCTATTTAATTATCCCTTTAGTTTTTGAATACTCTGTTTTACCTTTTATGTATATTGTAAAAAAAAACAAAAAAAGAGAAAAAAAAAGAGCTTAGTAAGAAGTGTTATTATTAAAAAAAAATTAGTTTAAACCTACTTTCAAAACCTTTTTTTAAAATTTATGTCAAAAAATGTTATAAATTGTATTTTCTAAAAGAATGGTAAACTTATTCCGAAAAAAAAGCATTTTATTTAAAAATTGATTTAATACACGCTGAATGAAAAATGTTTAACGAGTCCCATACAATATGGGAGGTAACCACAAAATGCAGTAAATACGAGATAATGATAATGTAACAATAAAACAAGGTAGTATGACAATACGCGCACGTTGATTCAAAACGAATATACAAATACATATTGTATGCACTTACATAATATATAAATAAGAATAACATTTAAGTTTGATAGAAATGATTCGAATGATAAAAATCATTTACCCTAGAATATTTCATAGTCCCTGGGCTGATAGACTGATCATCTTACCTTTATGTAACAAAAATGATCAAGTTACGCTGCGATTGATGTATCAATCCAGTGCCCTATGCACCATTATGTGCGGAAAGGGAACAATAAATAATCAAATAATTTACTTATGGTTTTTTTTTCAAAAAACACATTTTATAATAACATTAAATTAAGGAAAAATCACTAGTATAATGAAACACCAAGCAACCATATTCCTACAATGCAAAGGGATATTTTTTTAAACTTTTAACGTTTTAAAAATTTTGAAAGTGGTAAAGAACTCATGAATATATTTTCGCTTTGGACATTTCTACGCTGAATCTAGAACCCGCGTTCTATTTACTGTGTAGGTAATTTCTTTTGACGAAATCTGCTTTGCCGCCATTTTCCGTGGGCTCGTTCAGCGTTGCAGGTTCCTTCTGCGCGCCATGTTTATGTTAGCTGTAGCCCCGAGGTGACGATCTGAACACAGGAATAGATGGAACATGTAATATTTCCCCAAAGTCAATATGAAAAGAAAACACTAGAACAAATACATTACCTCGTGATAGTCGGAGCAAGCGATCAAACATGGCGCCCATTTCCCCCCAGACGCCGGGAATCTGTTTCCAATATATTGCTACTGTGTCTACTGCTAGTTGAAGATTATGTTTTCATCAATAATTACGTATACGGGTTGAACCTTTGTTCTACGAAAAGTAATAACGTATAACGCTCCTTATTGCCTCAGCTCTGAGCCGGTAAGACCCCCGATAAAAATATTTGAAAGTTGATATCGTATTGGAAGATTTTGGATCTTATATATGAAACAAACGCATATTACCAGATTAGTATAGTTTAGTGATAATAATAATATTTGGCTGATTTATATAGCGCCATTTGTGTAAAAAATCACCCCAAGGGCGCTTTACAATTGTATATCTAAACATACATTCTAACTAAACTTAAGTGATACATTATATTTCCAGAATTAAAATTGAGGGTATGATAGTTTAAAGAAGTAAGATTTTAGTTGGGATCTGAACTGACTGGGACTGTTGATGATTCGTAAGTTTGAAGGCAATTGGTTCCAGGCAGAGGGGCCGGCGGCGGCAAAAGCACGATCTCCAAATCTAGTGTTTGGGGTTTGAAGTTTTCCTCTTCCTGAATCAAATGCTGACCTAAGAGTAGATTTTCTTTGACATGTATTTTCCCTAATACAAAGGTCCGATAGGTACTTTGGAGCCATTTCATGAAGGGATTTGAATACTGTCCAGCACAGCTTGTATTTTATTCTCTTTGGGCTTTTTAACCAGTGCAAATCTCGAAGATGTTGTGAGATGTGAGAATATTTTTTTACTCCCGTAATAAGCCTTGCTGCTGCATTGAAAACAGATTGAAGTTTATTAGTTTGATATTTTGGGAGATTTGCGTATATTCCATTACAGTAATCTAGACACGAAACGACATAAGCATTTACAAGAGCTTTAGTTGCATCTATAGGAATATTTCTCCGCACGGATTTGATCTGTCGGAGATGGAAGAAACCAGCACTTACCGTTTTATTGACCTGAGAATGAAGAGAAAGATCTGAATCTAAATGAACACCCAGTAGTTTAACATTTTTACTAGGGGTAAGATCACAACCTGTGATTGAAATTGGAGATTGGTCTAAAAGGTGTTGTCGCTTTTTTGTCACTGTCAATAGAAGCTCAGTTTTAGATGGATTGAGTTTGAGTCTGTTTGATGACATCCAGTTGTTGACGGTTTAGATGCATTGAGACACACGATTTTTTAAATTGTTTATATCAACTAACATTTTCGTATAAGTTAGAAATTAAAGCAGTCGGGACATTTTCATTTTACAATTTTTTTTTATTTTTTATTTAATAAATTCAGTTTGGATTTTAATAATTATATAATTTTAAATACGTATTTAGTTTAATACTACTTTTATTTTCACCAGTGATCAGGTTGTGTCGTGACCGACATCGTCAGACTGGTGTGTACAGTCTAAAAAAGTTGAATTAAACTAAAAACGTATTTTTACTATCATAATTTATATACTTGTTTTATAAAAATGAAGACATATAATATTATTAATATTTAAAGCATTAACTTTGTGGTCAAACATTTTACTGAATGTTATTTAATATTTGTATGTAACCACTTACCGACTTTTCAATGTCTACTGGTTTCGAGACGTACCCTTCTTCGTCAGGACACCAATTAAACCAACATGCAAACCAACATGCAAAACCCACTATACACCTTCACCATAGTAGTGCATGTTAGTCCTAATCAGTGCATGTGCTTATTGCATGTCGTGATGGTTTTATATTTTTGTGCAACAACTATGGTGAAGGTGTATAGTAAGTTTTGCATGTTGGTTTGCATGTTAGTTTAATTGGTGTCCTGACGAAGAGACAGGTACGTCTCGAAACCGGTAGATATAGAAAAGTCGGTAAGTGGTTATGTACAAATATTTAATAACATTTAGGAAGACATATAAATTGTTAAAAGTAAAATCCAATTTTCTGAACGGAAATGTAAATACTTGAATGAAAAATTGGACTATTTTCACCGGCAACCTTTAATGGAACATGCTAAAAAAACAATTTTGAATTGAATTATTTATCAATATTTTGAGTAGGTTCAAATCTTTGTAGGCAAGCTAGATCTTCTTCCTAGGTAGTTATTTAGATCTAAATTTTGTTGCAGTAGACAGGGAAAACATTTTTGAGAAGGTGATAAGGTTTTAGCTCTTTTACTTCACAAAGGTCAGCAGATGAAAGAGTTTAAAAAAATATGGATGTTTAAGCATGGGCAGAATGATGAATGTTACAGTGTGTAAAGTGGCCATTCAAACCAGTCAATGACAGGTCCAAGCCATGTGAGTGATTCCCTCGTCAAAGTTTTCCTTCTCTGTTGCAACAAATTTAGAACAAAATGTTCGTTCAGAAAATCCGACTTAAATTTATAGACGGTTGTAGATAACTAACTCTATAAACATCTAATTATAATACGGGCCACGGTACCAGTTTGGGAACTTTAAAATATTTAAGTGAAACACCATTTTTAAATAAATATTTCATGTCAACCATGTCGGAAATCGAACAATGTAAATTGACATTTAATATTGTCTAGTTTCCACTTCTACTTTACTATTACTAGAACTCTGGCATTGCATTATTATTAAAATCAACCCATTGAAGTGTGTTGTTATTATTAGGTAGGTATTATAATTAGATTCTCTAGGAGGCAAAAACACCCCTTCCCTTTGTGATCTAAATAGTCAATAAAGGCAAGTTCCTTCACGTTACAGTGTATGAAGTTTAACGCTTAACCAAATTAGGTAATTACCAAATCACTTAACTTCTAATGTTATTGGCGGTTGTATTCAAATATTTGGTTACGTATTTACTTCAAACAATATAATTTATCCAAGAAATATAAATTGAGGCAATATTTATCGGGTAAGCTGGAGTTTTCTTTGTTTTTGATAAATAACCTAGGAGTATTGTGCCGAAATACTAGTATTTACCCGAAGTATGATTATGTTGATTTAAAAATCAACGCGTACACATTGCCCGCACCGTGGCCTAATGCTCAGAGCATTTGCTCACCATGCAAGAGGTCTAGGATTCGATTCCCGACATTAAATGTTTATTAAAAACGTATTTTTACCCTAGATTTTTCATAGTTCCTGGACTGGTTATGAAGTGTAAGTATACAACAAAATAATATCATATTATATGCATATCCTTTTTTTATTGAATTATTTGAGATATCAGCAGTAAAACAGCAAATATACAAGTACAAACGAAAAAAACATAAAATGAAACCAATAACAGATATCCACAAAAATACATCATACATAAACAAGTAGGTATAGAATAAGAATTTGTGTGTCTGTGTGTGTGTGTGTGTGTGGGGGAGAGGGTGGGTGAGGGTGGGTTTGTGTGTGTGTACGAGGGTATGTATTAGGGTGTAAAAGTGAGGGCGAGGGTGTGAGTATATGTGAACATGTATCAATTTTGTCTTGAAAAATTAGACTGCATATGTTAGTAAACATTAGAGAATTGCAAAATTAAGACATTGTAAGAATAATTTTTAAAGATTACGCAAATGAACATAAACAATAATAAATATCACTAAAGATTTAAAGCCTAGCATTAAGTATTGATTTCAGAGCTCGCATTTTTAAAGTCATTTTATTATCGGTATAAATATACAAAGAATAATGCATGATTTTAGAAATTAAAATATGATAATAATAAAACAATGCATGCAAGCTCATCAGAATTTTGATTATACAACAGTGTTCATGTGTAAAAAATTGTGATGTTTTACGTAAAAATAATGAGTAATAAATAATGAACGGCGGGTTTTTTTGCTGTCAAAAAATTTGTTACTACTTATTCGAACAATTCAATGGAAGAAAATGACAATACCATGGACATATTGCAAAAAACAAGTATTTATACATAGGTTATAAAATTAATGTTTGTTACATTTTTTCGATAGCGGATAATGAATTTGTGTACATTTTAAAAGGTTTTTTAAAAATGTTATGTTATTTATCATATTTTGAAAACCACTTTTCTTTTCCTCATCTTCAACCTTCACAGAATGCTTTTCTTTTATTTTGTTGCATAATCTTTTGTCATTTGCTTTAGTTTGTAACACGTTCTACTATTATATTTATATCCGTGAAAAACTTTAACGGGATGCGGGTAATAATTTTTGAATTTTTATTTTATTTTTATTCCTGTGGTTTTACCGAATAAAAATAAAATAAAACAAGTGATATCTTCACTATACTGAAAGGAGTAAAAGGGGCAAATTAAATAAAAAAGGAAAGGAATGAAAGAAAGAAAATATTAAATAGTTCTCATTGGGGCCGATTGATAGTTAAAAGAAGTTTCAATTTAAGGCATTGTTTTAAATTTATAATACTTTTTTCAAAAAACAAACTATTTTGCTTGTCCTTAATTATTAGAATTCCGCTACGTTAATGCCTAATTAAAACCGCAAATTCAGATAGTAACCAGCGAGCGCGTAATATCTGCAGTAGATTCAAAGTTCTCGCAAGAAAATGTGTTTACTACTGGACTATCGCATTTAGGCAGTTCGGTTAATGGTTTGTATGTAGAGGAAGCTAGGCTGGACTAGAGTTACGTAACATTACCACTGAACCCATTCTAGGGTTAAACCAGGGGTAAACTGTCCATTAAGGCTTACTAGGCGCTTTAGGGGTAGCCAAATCGCGAGAAATCTCCTAAATAGGGTCCGTGGAAGCACACAATATTGTCACAGCGAGTTACAGGGGAAAAAGTAAAGCTTTTTAAATATATTTGATACGATCCACAAACAGCCTTTACATGACCTAATTAATCGTGAATAACACTATTCAGAAAAGTGGTTGGTATATAATGAATTCGGAGATCAGCGTCTACAATAATAATATAATAAAGTAATTAAGTTTTCACGGTGAAACGTTTCATTTATATTTACGCAAGGAAGATCCTAGAAAGTTATTTAAGTTTTGTTTAGAGAGAGTCAAAACAATTTATTCGTGTCTCTGTATTTTTACTAGCTAACATAAAGGTAGTTATTATCATAAGATCTTAATTTTCTCAGTGCTCAAAATGATATAAAAATGGTACTCAGTTCAGTTAAGTTCAGTGACGCATAGTAGCGTTTATTCGTCAAAGAACGAGACAAAAATATGTTTATATATATGCACTTAGATATATAACACTAACCAATGTGGCTATCAGTGGATTATCAAAGGTATGCATATCTTTAATCATAGTGAGTAATAAATTAATGAGGGTAAGTGTTTGAAAATTCATATGTAATAGTTATGTTAAATATTATTTATTTATTCTTTTACAACTTTTTTTATGTAAAAAAATAAAAATTATGTTCCATACTTTATTATATTATAATGCACAACAATATGTACTATAATATCAAAATAAATTCGTTCTTATCACAATAATTTGTAATATGAGAAGTTAATATTAAAACGTTTATCCAAGTATGAATGCACTACAATGAAAGCGCCCTCTCATATCCCGGAATGGTTCAAAAATACTATTTTCTTTCTTTAATTCCGCATATATTAACTATTAATTTTTGAAAAACTAATTAAACGAAAATTAAATACTTCTTAACAGTCGAACTGCGAAAATAGCAGAATATAGAACCTTTAATTAAATAAACATGGTCAGTACATTCACCTTATTCTAGTTACTATTCTCCATCCCCCGTATGAGAGTGAAAGAAGACGCTTTAAACTTATAATATTAGAATAACGAAAATAATAATACAAGACGTTTTAGTTCAAAATTGGGATCGCGACCATACTTTCCAGATCTTGACTAAAAAATTAAGAACGTCTTAATACAAACAAAATAAACTACACAAAACTCCTGTACATCTAGGAAACATTTGCAGAATACGGAAATATCACAAACCACGAATACAGATAAACATTATGTGAAACAGATTGAGAAAAAATAATTGTATTTTCACTGTCAATATGAATTTTGTCGAGAAATGTTTGACCTTGACAATTGTGACGTCAAGATTCGTTCATCATGTTCTATTTAAATTTAAGTTCAACAAAGTACAATATTTAACTGAACTGTGACGTATTAGGGGCATGGCCAATGCAATGAACCGTTTTCACGGGAATTAAAGTGAATAAATTAAAAAATATTTTTTACTCGACAGTATTTCATAGACCCTTATTAATTTAAAATTGTAAAAAAAACGCGGTATTTCTCTATTCGCCTAATACAACACGCACTCAAATATCGAAAGAAAATACATTAGCATTCCAGAGCACATACGTGTAAGTATATCAAATTATTAGGACAATGTTGACAAAATCCTAACACGGATCCTAACATCATCTTCTTCTTGTGTCGCTCCTATCGAAGACTGGCGACCATAACTCGAAACTCATTTCGACTCTGGGCCTAGCTGATGAGTATTTTGCATCTGGTTTTTCAAACCAACGCCGAAGATTCCAGAACCATAGTGTTCTTTTGGGGCCTATAATACCCCGTCTGTTCTCTAACTGTAGAAGGGCACATTTTTCTCCATGGAAGATGTTGCCAACGTATTCGTTCTTTCTTCTGTTGACAGTGGCTAACAGTTCTCGGTCTTTTTCAATTTTCTTCAGGACCTTTTTGTTCGACACTCGATCCTTACAAGACCCCATCAAACTCACGCGAATTGAAATACGTTTTAGTTTAAAATTAAATAAATAGGAGTGATTTAAAAGCTTCCCTATTTACCATTAGATTAAAAAGGTGCTCACTAGTTGCCATTTTTGACGAAGCTTGCTGAAACCAATTCGACTTTGGTTAAATTTCACGTGGAAGATAACATAAATACATATGTTGAAGGTTAAATATTCACTCGGGGTTAATATTGACCGCGATTATATTAAAAATCCCTCTCGCCACGTTTGTGTGGGTTTCGAATTAAGTTGCACAGATCGCGAATATCCCCTAATCCGGCCCTGAATAGCCTTACACACGGGGGATAATATGTTGTCTTATGAGAGTCCTAAATAAACCGCCGGATTCATATTCTGATAAAATTTAATTACTCTCGTAGTCTACACAGTAACGTGGGTGGCTTACGTGTTTACGCAACTTGTTTATGGTCCGGTCCTGGCGACCTACACAACTAGATAATGTAATATGTAAACACATACACAAAGATTCTCGTTAGAATTATCACATGTATAAACTATGTGCTCACAGAGTGCAAACAAAATGTTTTAATTGTTTACCTCTTTATTTACTATAGAGATGAGAACATTTTAAAGAAGAGAATAAAGAAATCTAGATATTTTGATCTGATATTGGCTGTTTAAGAGAATGTGCGTTAGGTAAGATTTTTAAAATTATTTTTTAATTCTTCTTCTCTGTCGTTTCTCAGTTCTGAAGTTAGTCATCATTGATACTCTCACCAGCTATTCCATTGACAAAACGTCTCCACTCTTCACGGCTCTGCGCCCTCTCCACAGCTCCATATAGGGTCGCCCGTGAGGTTGTTTTCACCTGGTTGATCCATCGAGCTGGAGCTCTGCCTCTGCTTCTTCGTCCAGGCCTACTGCCCGTGATTATTATTTTCTCCAGATTTTCTGGGTCACGTCTAGCTAAGTGTCCGAAGAACTGCAGCATACGTTGGCAACATATGGCCGGCAGGCGAACTTTTATGTTGAGTTCCTCCAGTATAGAGACATTTGTTATTCTGGCTGTCCATGGTATTCTCAGCATTCGACGCTAATACCACATCTTGAAGGCATCTATTCTCTCCTGCTTACGTGTTTTAATTGTCCACGTTTCTGCGCCGTATAATAATATTGGGAACACAAGCGTACGCACTATGAACATTTTAGTTGTTTTCGAGGTGCCCCGATCCTGTCAGTCGAGTCATGGCATTTTTTGCGATTAGGATGCGTTTTTTAATTTCTAAAGTGCATGCACCGCCAGCAGAGATGGATAAGCCTAAATAATCAAAATCCTACACTTTTTCAAGGACATTTCATTTATTAGTTAGTTTATGTTAAAAATAGTACATAAACTAATATTTACACTTACTTTCATTACATACATATATTTACCTAACAGAGGCACTGACACACCTCTAGTCAAACAATAAAGAGAAGTCTCAGCAAAACCATTATACGAGGTTCTCCAGGGAATGAATTATGTTTAACCCAAAACCCGGACGACTTTTGCTCAAGACAAAATCTATTTTCAAAAAATTATTTAAGGACTGGATCGTCCTTTTATTCAAATACATTTTTATCACAAAATTACACATTTTATATCTGTTTTTATTAAACAGGGTGTTCTTTAAACCCTGTCACATCCGAAACCACAATGATCAATATGGGCAAGAAGACATGTTAGCATATTAAAAAACATATTTAGAACAAAGAACTTATTTAAAAATAAAATATTTAAAAAACAAATGGTTGCTTACTTCTGCAGGGAAGAGGTGAGGGGAGCGCGGCGCAGTATCAGATTCTTTCCTCCCCCTCCTCGTTTTTCTCCTGCAGAAGTAAGCAACCATTTGCTTTTTTTGATAATTTATTTTTTTAAATTTCATTTGTTCTAAAAAAATATTTTAATGTGCCAATATGTCTTCTTGCTCATACTGATCATCGTGGTTTCGGATGTGACAGGGTTTAATGAACACCCTGTATATATTCAAACAAAACTTAAATTGATATAATTGTTATTACATTATACTTAAATTATTTTGATTTAAACTCTTTTATTCTCATAATTATAAAAAAATATAATTTACAACCCCTGCTTGCACCTGTGTATGATATAGAAATTTGTTTAGTCTCCCACCAGTCTGACTATGTTGGTCACGAAGAAACCCGGTTACTGGTAAAAAATATCAATAAAAATTGAAAAAAACTATATAACTACGTATTTTTATTATTATAATAAAAATGCAGTTCCATCGAGAACTGTCAGTAGTAAAACTCAATCTTAACTCATAATGCATGGATCTCGACATTTGTGCACCTATTATACAAAGTTTTATCACACATTTGCCTGAGAGATTGCATTTTGATAGCATTCAGCCTACTTTCATCCTTGTTTTTCCAATTCCACACTTCGCTCCCATACATAAGGGTCGGCACCAGGATTCCATAGCGAACTGCTAATTTTGGCTCTTGCGACAAACATTTACTTGTCAAGTTTGATTTAAGTGAACCGTTCATCCTGTTCCCGGCACTCCCCCTCCTTTCAATATTTTTCTTTGCCAATACATCCGAGGTTCACAAATTAGGTAAACAAATTTTGTTCAATATGGGTAGATAAATAGATCGAGTTTCTCTTCTGACGGTTTTTGGTGCAACTGCATTTTAATTGATTATTTATTTATTTTAACTTAATTTCTCCTCCAGCCCTCGTCTTCAAACATTTGGACAATCGTAAAATATTTTTTAATAAAAACATCTGGTCCATGAAGTATAAAAATTTAAAAATGTTTTCGGGGGTTCCGTGTTGCCTAGTATGCTAGTGAACTAAAAAAACCTTGAATTAATAATACGCCACCGGCTAAAAGAGTCGTCCATATTGACTAAAATTGATTATCAACTGAACGTAGTTATGCAAAAAGCTACCAGTCCACAATTAAAAAAAAAAATTAGATATTAGTGTTATCGGGTGCAGTAAGGTCAGTTATATGTTCTGCTAAAAACAGCCAGGCCAGACCGCTTTCATACAAAAAAGTGTTAAAATCACCTTTTGAAAAAAGTGTCGATCACAAAACAGCATTTCTCAATTTGCAAAAAACACCCACAGCACTACAAAAATCTGACGGTACTTTTAAAAATCAATTAAACTGGTCAAATACCTAATTAGATTCTAAAAACTAATGTAGGCATTGTTTATATTCATTATTATCCATGGCTTTATTCCACTGAGTTCCCCCAGGGTATGCTTGGTTACAGCAGTTTAAAGAATGTGTATTTAACAACGCACTTCTTTCGATTGTTGCGCGGTATTATTGACAACCCTGAAATTATGCGGAGCATTAGCTTTTTTCTGGACCTTAGACAGCGTCAGCATAGATTGTTTCACATTCCAATATACAGGACCAACCTGCCAATGGTTATGCCTGTTGGAAGGGCTATCTCTATGTTGAACAATATTACTTTAGACATTGTCATTTTTCAGGTCTCTGAGGGAGTTTTTGGTTGCAAGATTCTCTTACTTTTTAAAACATATTATTCTCTGGATATTATGTATACTTATGTGTTATTTATATATATATACCTGTGTTATTTATATATATATACCTATATACCTAATTTTACCTTATTATTTTAATTATTTCTATATGTATGAATTAAGATATTCCACTTTGTAATGTACATATATATGAAGAAATAAAATTGAATTGAAAAAAAAAGAACTTATCATTTGTTAAAGTCAAAAGACTTCCAACTGTTGCGTAGATTTGATTAATCACTCGTTTCATATGGGTGCTATAATCTCAGGTTTATTTTTCTTAAGCTGGCTGCTTTCTGCAAAACTGTTTTTCAACTGCAAAGTTAGTTCTAGTTTTCAGCAATACAACGGCCCGTATGCGCTCAGGTCGAGCATTGCAAGTGCAAACCGAAACCGTACGTGACACTTGGGACTTTTTTTTTCTACGGAAAAGAGCTAAAGGGTTTCTCATTAAGCGGGAGCGGGTTATTACTCTAAGGATAAATCTCACCTGCATCAATAATAGTGTTTCAGCTCGTCATCATCATTAATCAATTGCAGGTATTCGTGACCAACGTTGGGATAATTGAAGAAATATGGATGTTCAAACATAGTTAGAGGGGTTCAGTCTAAAACAAATGATTTTCGAAATGAAATTCTAAATAATAACTTTAACTAAGTATGCTTGACTGAAACATAGCTTGATTCTACAATATTTAGTGGAGAATTATTTGACGACCGCTACACGGTGTATAGAAGAGATCGTAAATTAAGTGCGTCAACATGTAAAGAGCTACCTGCATCGCTTCAAGCTCTCTGAGATCGACAGCTGCCCATGCGACGATGAAACTCCTGAAGATGTCTCTCACCTGTTAATGCATTGCCCCTTTTTCAGCTTTCAAAGACAACAGCTGGAGGCGCGATGCAGAAGCCAGGGTGAGGATCTACGTGACATCCCATCGGTGATAGGTAATAAAGAACTCACACGAGAGGTAGTATCATACATGGTCAATATAGTGCAGGCGATTGGTAAAATAAACCAAAGTAGGGAACATAATGCCGAACACTCCTCTAGCGGAAGGGAAGGCCTGTTGACTACTGCCAACAGGCCAACTTCTCCTGAAGAGTTTTAAGTGGTTTCCTCTCCAGATGAGCAAATGCTGAGAAGTTCCTGATTGGCTCACATAAGTATATCCCCCCTGATCCCAACAGTTTTGATAAATTTAAAGAAATTTAATTGCAGAAAAATCCACTTTTAAAATATAAACCTTATATATTATAAGCAAGGTAAATAATAGAGCAACCCCTATTTATAAAAAAAAAATATATGTAAAGAGGGACGGGGAGTACTAGCTGCTATTTCTAATAAATTATTTTCAACAAGGAAATACTCCCGGGAGAGTGATGGCGAAGACAGACCTATAGATAAATATTAGGCTTTCTGCTAACTCAAATATTTATATTTAAATTTGTTAATTTTATTTAAATGCTTATATTATTAATAATTACATGTGTATATACGATGTATTTAATAAAGTCGAACTAATTTTTACAATAATTTAATATCAATTTTGTTCTTTTATATTGTTAAGTTTATTTAAATTCGTACTCTTTTTGGTTATTTTTTAAATTTTATTGTGAATGTTATTACTATTATTATTGATATACATAAAAAACTTATTAATACTATTAGACTTTATTAATATTCTTAAAACAAAGCGTTAAATATAATAACGTGTATAAAACAATGCTTTAAATGAATTATCTTTCTTCTCACTCTTTGTTTATATCATGTCTACACCTTGTCCATGCGCTTTGTAGCTGCAAGACGTTCTGTTATCTAGCTCATATATATCATGATTGGAAAATATCATAATTGGAGACGAGGAACTAGAATCTCAACCGTCCATGCGCTCTGTAGCTGCAAGACGTGCTGGGATATTTATTTATTGTACAGCGCCCTTGACGTGATTTTCACAAAAATGGTGATTTATAAATTATCCAAACATTATTGTTATTATTAGTGAAATTCTATTCGATTGAACAAATTGCATCTATTTTAAATTAAATTTTATTAAAATTAATCTTATATAAATTCTAATAAACTGCTTTAATAACATACAATGAAAACTAAATTAAGGTCTATACACAATTTTTACTTTTTCTTTTGTGTCTTTTGGTGTTCACATATAATTGGTGAAAGATGTTTAGTGTTATTATTTTTTATTTTAAATAAATTGTGTTTATATTGTGATTTTTTTACTGTTTGTGAACTGAAAATAAATAAATTAATACAAAAATAAATAAATAGGCAGACTTGTGAGTGTTACAGTCTGTAAAGTAGCATTTAATAAATACAATAAATATAAAATATTGCATTGAATAACTGTGCATAAATTTATCTCTCTATAAACTATTTGTACCCTATCATGTATCGATTTATCACACATTCGTTTAAAATATACGATAAAAATTTAACTTCTCGAACTAGAAACCGAACCTAACCTAATCTTCTATGCTTAACTTACCTAACCTAAGTTAGTCAATATGTCAATTACACGATGCGATATCTCCGTCCCTGTTACACACATTACGTAACAGCATCACTTTCGGGTTCACGAAGGAAAAAGTTTCCTTATTAAGGGTGACAGCACGTGAGAGTGAGAACGCAATAATGTATGTTCCTATTTAGGAAGGAAAGTGTTGCTAAAATCAGGGCTTTCGGCATGTTGTATTGTGCAAAATCATCGATTCGCCCAAGCGATTTATCTTTTCGTTATCAATAAAAATAAATGCGTTAGTAAATGAAATATCTCTTTTACTTCACAAAAGTCAACAGATGGAAGAGTTGAGGAAATTTGGATGTTCAAACATGGGCGGAATGGTGAATGTTACACAGTGTGTAAAGTGGCCACTTAAACCAGCCAATGACTGGTCATAAGACCTGTTAATGCCTAGACTTCCATATTCCCTTCTCAAAAAAATGTTTTCCCTCTCTGTTGAAATAAATTTAAATAGAAATATGAGATTGAAATTTTAAAAAAAAATAATTTTCTTATTTTTATTTATTTTTCAAAAATATTTGCAAAAAAGTCTTAAATTAAAGTCCTGCTGAGTTGCATACATACAACTCGTCAGCAGGTTCTTACGAATTGCATCGATTATTCACACTTATCCTACATTAACAATAATTTTACTCGAAAAACATTACATATTACATTATCAAAAATTAAAAACTATCACTAGTACAAAAAACTTTTTTTTTATTAACCATAATTTGAGCAAACGTCTTGGTTGGTATTTTTATTTTATTTTGTCTTATATTAATTACGCGTTGCAAGCACGTTATTTACCTACTGATTTCGACTTTAACTAGTGGTTCATTTCAGAATATTTTTCTGTTAAGTTATTTCAGGTAGGTTATTGTGACCTATGTGAGTTTGGTGATGTAGTGATAGTAACATGGTATGTTTTATATTAATTATAATGTAATGTTTAATTAATGGTTTACTAATAATGTGATTTATTTACCGCATTCACTATTGTTGAATTGAATTTTAACTAATACAAATAATCCCAAAGTCTAGAAAAACATTGAAATTTAAAGACTTGGTCTCTGAGTCTCGTCTCAGTCTCAAGACTTAAATTCGTGTCGAGACTGGAAGTCCTAATTATCTTTATATATATAAAACTCTTTTGTACGTGTGATGTCACTGAACTCCTCCTAAACGGCTTAATCGATTTACGTGCGGTTTTCAGGGAAATGATCTTTGCGCTACTCGTGTTCGTAGATATTAAATTTTTTAATCGAATATGTAAAAAAAAGTTAGAAGCATAAATCCCCTTTTCAACGACCTACCAGGGTTGCATTCGACGAGAATACAGGTACCAAAAAATGAAAGGATGTTGTTTTTTTGTTTTAAAAAAGTTTGTTTTTGAATTCAACATTCGCTTTTAATGGATTCCGATCAGATTCTTTCCTTACATTCCTTATGATTTCATCCCATTTATTTTTGGTAATACTAAAATAATTTTAACTCACATTCAATACATTTTTGAAAATTGTATTCATGAATAAAGTGCACCCATGTTGGTGAGAAGAACTGAGTTTGACATTTGCAAAAAAAATCTATATTTGAAAATGAGTTATTTTATGTTTTGGAATTCAACCATAAATAAGTACCTAAGTACTTACTGAAATTCAATATTTGAATATGGATGATTTTTGTTTTGGAATTCAATCATTAACAAAGTACCTAGGTACCAAACTATCAATGAAAAGTCTTTTTCCAAGGTAATAGCAGGCAAGCCAACGTTTGGGCAGGACAACGTCTGTCAGGTCCACTAGTGTACTATATATATATATATATTTTTTTTTTAATAAAAGCATTTATATGTTTACTTATAAAAATAAGAAAAACATAAATAATGAGTCGTCACTGGGTACCCAGTGTAACCCGTGTCGAGGATACTCTACAACACATTTAATAATATTCATTTTGAGAGTACAGAATAAAACATGCACAATGTGTTTTTTCTGTGTAGTGCAATCTGTTTTCGTGTGGTTATGATAATTGTATAGAATTATTATTTTACCAATGTTTTGTTACAAGGTTGCGTGTATAAAATTAAAGATTTCCAACTTAAATATTTGTCTGGACTTTTATTTATAACTTAATTGACTATAACTAAATAAAATACAATGAAATGAATTCCGAACAATAGTGGTTGAACTTAACCATAAAAATTGGAATAAATTTACGTTAAGTGTTATAAGTGATTCGCAACGTGGTTTAGAAGGCAACCGGAATCAGTGCTGGGCCCTGATTATAATGGGTTAAAAGAGTTATCTGCGAATAAGTTAAAAGAGTTATCTGCGACTGTCTATAAAGTAAAATCGAAATTTATGTACCAAAACGTACATAATTGTATGAAAATTTCAGGTATCTTCGTTGACAGCCGGTAATTAAACGTGTTTAGAAAAAAAAATTAATGCATTTTCTATTTTTCATACAGAAAAATAATTTTAATTTGTAGATAAAATAAGAAATTAATTTTAACTTCCCATTAGAATACGGGCCCTGGTCGGAGAGAGTCTGAATTTTATTTTTAAGTAGTTAGTGACGTGTTGCGCTTTTGTGTTGGTAGGCCTGGCACCTGAAGTTGTGTGTTACCAGTGTTGCAAGTGACCATACTGAATTATTTTGCTGTGTGTCATCCGCACACATTTCCGACGTTTCGGATCGCACTACAGAACGATCATCAGATGTTGACGATAAAATAATTACGACTTACTTGAATATGTTTATATAACCTTAATGGGTGATTTAATTATAAATAAACCTTCAAGAAACGCCTGAAACCCCATATATTCCCAGAATCCTGAACTCCTTGAGTTCTTACGGCTTTTTTTTTCTCAAATGTATTTTTTTTATCCCTTTTTCTTTCCTTGGTTCCTCTTTCTCTCTCCTTTTAAACTCACTATCAGATCTCATATTTCCTCATCATTTAATACGTTTAACATATTTTACTTGATAAAATTGTCATTTTGGTTGATATTTCTTGATAAAACTCCATAGTCAACCTAAATCCTTCATAGTTAAACTAAACCAAGAAGTTTCATTGATAAGTTTATTTATAATTTGATCATAATCATTCATATTTTACTTGATTTTTTTTCAATATTTTTTATTTGTGCAAGCCTTATCACCCAATTAAAAAAACAGCTCTTATTTTTCATTAATTAGGTTTATTTTTATTATCTTTTGAAATACATTTATGTTTTTTTAATACAAAATTTTTACCAATCTCTTCTTTTGACCGGTATATTTTTTAGTTGGCTGGAAGATATTGCTTTTAGCAATAAGTCTATCAAAGTACTTATTTTTTGTACTTGAAGATTGAAATAAAAACAAAAAAAAAAAATATTTAAAAAAATTAAAAAACCCACTAAGTACTTTGTAAAATCTTTTTAAATAAACTGAAAATGTAGTTTGACGATTTCGCACATGCTATGGGTTCGGAATTACCCAAATAGGTACACGAAATGTGGCGAAAATGTCTTAAGCGTCTTGCTTCTCGCACGCTGGCGCTCTTTCTAATTGATTGATGATGGCTCCGTATAAGGAGAGCCTTTGTTCTACACAGTCAAAACAATCGATTCGTCCAGAAAGGAAACACAGCAAAAATACACTCTTTTTGTTAAAATCAGACCACCACAATATGAAGTCAATGTAATGATATTAAAATATAACGAAACATGATTTTATTAATGTTTTGCCACTTTTCCAGGTTTGACCCGGAGTCGGCGAGTTTGAATGGTGAAGCTGCGGGTCAGACTGGGTGGTAAGAGCGAGAGCTGGTAAGGGCCGTCCACTTGGTATACCTAATTTGCTCTCTTGAGTGAAGCATGTTATGCATAAACCATCCAATCCAAAATTTGTCAAATTTGACTTATTATTGAATGCTGCTTCATCAATAGTGAATATTTAATTTACTGAAGATATCCACCCCAAAAGATCATCACAATATTTTTTAGAGAATTTTTGTCTAACCCACAACCAATAAATCTATGAAAAAAAATGTTAGAATCATTCATTCAATCATTCATCAATCGTTCATTCAGCTTTCAGCATTTTTTACTTTAAAAATATTTTCATATATAAAAATAATGAATACACAATCCAACCGCAATGAAAAAGATTTTAGTGATATAAATTAAATTAATATGTATGTCGTGTTTTTATATTTCCTGTGCATTGCGTTAAAACCTTATATAACAATTTTCTTCACCATATTATATTATGTATGTGGGTGAACGTGTATGTGTGTGTGAGTGTGTGTGGTGCGCACGCATGCTCATTTGCATGCATATGTATATGGTATATGCACTTATTTATTTTGAAATAAATGTGTATTTTGTACTTAAATTATTGATATTGTAATCCTACAGCAAGCACAACAGGTTGCTTCTTTTTGGATGTGGTATTCCGTTTCGTTTTTTGTTTTTGTACTTTTGCTTTATTATGTATTTCTTTTTAAACTTTATATTATATTAAATAAAATAAAAAATTATATATTTATTTATATATATGTATGTATATTTTTTTAATAAATAAAATAAATATTTGCATTCTTATGATTTACCAAGATATTTCAATTTTGGGGGCCATTTTCATCGAGTTGTAAATAACTCACTATTTAGATAATATTTTTTGCACCAAAACAGGCCAGGAAGCCTAATTACAGTAAATCGAACATCGAACATCGAACTCAGAACCTTCCGTTTGTGAGTCGAGCATCTTGACCACTGCATCACGGAGGCCACCTTGAAAATGGGAATTAAGTTGCTTGGACTTCTGATTCATGAGTCCCCAACACTAGCCCTAGCCTCACGACCACAACCCGATTCAATAATAATGAAATTGAAACACAAACAGAATTTTCCCATTATACGTATTTGTTTAAATTTTAAATGAATTAAGTTTATCAACAGCATTTTGAGTTTGACGAAATGTTTGTAGACATGAACTAAAATAATAAAATACCAAATAGAATAAAGTTTAGCACCTTCTAATAATTTTTCTATCATTTCTGTAATTTTAAAACACACGGTAAACAATGCTTTTATTGTATTTTTTTTTAAAACCTAACTTCTACCATTTAACACGGTGACGTAATATTTTTTTTAATTCCGCAAACATATGGTTTCTGCATAACATGGTCTAACTTACCCTTATATTTTGTATTGATGTACTTTTCTCCAAAGTTTCGAAATCCGAACTGACATGGTGTCAATATTATAACTTCGAAAAAGTTTAAAAACTTACTTAGATGCTGTAGAAGCTGTTGAATCGAGGATTAAATGCAGACGAGGATCGACTTTATAACGAGAATAGTAAATGAATGAAAATATTTCCTCGATTCGTACAATCTGATTTTTCTACATTTTCGGTTGATTTACCATAAATACAGTTATTGAAAGTCACAAATTTCGGAAAACTAAAAAAATTATTGGATTTTTTTCCACCCCCATTAGTTAAGTTTTTGAGGGACGCGTTTTTTCCTTATTCATTTTTAATTAAAAAAAACACAAAGTACTCAACTTATATTATCACTTCAAAAACAATACAGTAACTTGATGATTTTAGTTAAATATACTTTAATTTACTTTAAATTTAATTAAACTCTAACTAAACGTAAAAATAAATTTAGCCTAACCTAAACTAAACGTCACCGCAACTTAACTTTCTTTTAACGTCAGCTTAACTTTGAGTTTACTTTAACAGCCTTTAACTTAATATGGAATTATCTTCAACTAAGTTTTAAATTATCCTTAACTCAAACTTAACGCTAACTTAATTTTATATTCACTCTAACTTAGTAAACATTAAGCTTATTTTTAAAAAAAAACTTAAATTAAATTCAACTTGACTTAAGATTAACTTAAATATGTCTTAAATATATCTTAATTTAAACTCAACTTAAAGTTGACGATTTTTTACTACTGGATGGGACGGGGCGGTTTTGAATCAAGTGCGTCATTAACTGATTATGATTTGCGCAATTTTCAAAATCTACCTTTTCATTATTTGAAAAATTCTGCTTTTTTCATAATTGTATAAAAGTAAGGGTTCTTTTTTATATGTTAAATTTTTTTGACGTATCGTGTGACCACAGCGCAGGGGCGGAAGGCCCAACCCCCCGCTTTTAGGCCGTGGGTGACAGCCCGTTAAAATACGTCCCCGGGACTTAAACTGCTGTATTAAAAAATGTCACCCTCGCCTTTCGACTTTTTATCTACTCCTTCTGGGTACCCATCAACTCAAAGTGACGTTTCTACCTGAAGTCGTTTGTTTTGGATACAGCGGCTAACATTTTTGTAAAACTAAATATCCGTACTTTTAGGCCCCTGTTAATTTTATTTACTTGAAAAAAAAACCTATTTGTAAATGTATGTTTCTTTTTGTAAAAATCAATTGAATTCTTCTGTAAAAATGAACATATTTCCACCTTAAGCTTTTTTTTAAAATAAATATTTGCGTTTCTATGATTTACCCAAATATTTAATTTTAAAGTTCATTTCCAACGAGTTGTAAATAACTCACTATTTGAAAATGGTTATCAAGTTGAGGTAGAGTGGTATTCGAACTACGGTTCTTTGAGCCGTGAGTCCGATACATTAGCCACGGGACCACCACCCGATAAAAAAAATTCATATCTAGCCCTAAAATCAAATTCGACTAAGTCTAACAAGAAAAGTTAGAATCAGCAATTCATTCGAAGCAGTTCGTTTTGCGCAGATAAAAATATAAATTTAGGAATATTTACAAAAAAAAAAACAAAATGTAATATTAGAAAAATATCATGGAATGACTTTCTTTGTTATCGAAATGATAAAAAGTTCGTTATTCATTGACAAATCTGTGCGAAGGTTTTTACGGTCACTGTTATCAATATGTACAAACTGTGTGTTTACCCTGAAGATGGCTCTTGCAAGGTAGCCAAAACGTCGGAACAAATTTGGGATCACTCAAGAAAGATACATATTGATTGACAAATTTATAAACGATGTTGCAGAAATGACCCTGCAAAACTAGATCCTATTTTAATTAGTAGGTACATAATAAATTACTTGAATATGTAAAAAAATTATGTAAATCTGGAAAAAAAGACATAAAAAGGGGGTATCCGAGTAGGATCATTTTATTTTTTGTAAGTTTTTAACTCACTTGGGCCTATGTAGGGTCTCGCAGGTGAATATTTTTTCAATAACTTCATATTGGTTTCATTTTTGGCATAATACTTCCCATTAATAATTCATTGGATAATAATTATCATTTCTCTTTAATTTTCCTCCGTGCAAACAGCAAAACATATTACAATTCATCGCTCTACCGTTTAAAAATCTTTAGTATTTTGGTCAGTTTGCACGTATGCTTCTTGCTATTTGGTCGCTTATTTCCAGGGATAATCACAAAAATCCAGATTTCGTGCGTTAGATTTTACATGCATTTCGCCTCCCAACTCCCCGCTATACCTCTCCATTACCAGATTGCCGGACTTTAAATCAGTATTATTTAACGTGTAGCAGCGAGAGCAGCGCGATGTAGCATCCTCTCAAAACAGTATTTTATAAAAAATGTATGTATTTTGCAGAAAACTAGAAATATAATTAACAAGTTTTATAAGAACTACTATGACGATCATAATGACATAACGATTAACGATGTCATATTTATAGCATTTTAGCTGGGGTTTACTTGGTACTCAGGAGCTCTCGGATTTTTTCAGAAAGGTTAAAACTACCACTGAAATTAGTTAACCATGTAATAGCTAATTTATACATTTTAACGTACTAAAATATTAAAATGAGGTTGGTTCAAATCGAATCAAGAATAACGTTTGTAATAACGTTAATAAAACAATCTTATTGATGTAATTCTATTGCTTATATTATTATTGCCATAACCAACTGTTTTCGTTATTATTGTTGTATATATGTATATTTTTTACGTAATTTGTAAATGTATATCGTCGGCCTGTAAATGCATAACTTGTGAAATTCGTAATTCCCAATGTTCAAGGGAGAGTAAAAATAGTTTTTACCTAATAAGCGAATTGTTGTGAAGTTTTTTTATCTTAAAAAAAAAAAATATAACACTGAATGATTACATAATAATAATAATGATTATTATGTATAACTTATGTAGCGCCATCTTCGTAGTATAATACCTCAAGAGCGCTTTACAAAGTTATTATATGAAGAAAAAAAGATAAATTTAACTTTTTTAATTTGTAAACTAAGAAAAACAATGTACCTTGTCATCACACTTAAAGATTCATTCAAATGATTGAGAGAATAAGTGGGTTTTAAGTTTTTTCCGAAACATTACTTATCTCTTGGGGCCCGCGACCGCAAATGCGCGTTCGCCGAATTTAGTGCGCTGTTTGCGTAGAGGTATAATAACTTTTCCTCTCGACGTAGATCTGATCTAAGCATAAAACGTCTGTCAGCTCGTTTATCTGGAACGCAGAGTTTATATAGATATTCTCGAGAAGAGTTATGCAGTGACTTATACATAAGCCAATCTCTTTTTAAAATTTCTAAATGTAAAACTAAATCTTTTCAAAATTCATTTGTAAATAGAACCTGCCATATGTGTTATCAGAAATTAAATTGTATTGATATTAATAACATATCTGTAACTTCCTTTAAAAGTGAAATTTCCAAAAATAATTCAAGTTATGATGTTGCGCCTTGAATCCGCAGCCTATATTATGCAGGTGATGTGCAGTTCTGTATGTAGGCACATAATAAATGAACACTGTATAGTCAACTATAGTTGTATTATTTATTGTAATGTACAACTGTGTGACCAATATTCATTTACATTTCTAGTAATATTATAAGTTTTGTATGATTAGTTATTTTATGTTATGTATAATTTTTATGTGACAACATTTACAATAACAATATTATGTGGAAGCCTCTAATAGGACTTTATGATATGTATTTATGGTATAATTGATTCTTATAAATGTATAAATGTCTGTTGGCTTTCCAATGAAATAAAATAAAATAAAAAATAAAAATAAAAATAAAAATAAAAATAAAAATAAAAATAAAAATAAAATAAGCGTTTGTATTCCACCCTCTGTGGAAAACGTAGCCAGTGTAATTCCTGAAGTAGTGGAGTGATATGACTAAAAATAGAGATTTCAAAAACAGAGTTTTATAAGTTACATGTTATGAGTGAAAAAAAAGCTTTTTATTTCATTTTTATAGTGTGTATAATGAACCGCTGTAAATAAATGAAAAGTGGTTTAAAGTGATCACCATTGACATCGACACATCACATTATATATTTTGTAAAGAATTAAAAAAACTTGAGATCTACCTGGGTGTCTCTTTAGGGGTGTCGACTGTCGACCCGATGAAGGGTCGTCTGACCCTATTGTTCGGAATTAAATAAAACGGGCTAACTTTCTGGTTAGCTCCGCTGTCCCTAGATGGCAGGCGTTGTCCCCGGAGAGAGGAAATTAAATTAGTAAAAAACATGGATCCATGGAATACTTACGTATGAAAATCCATCAAACTAACAAGGTTTTTATATGACGTTGATGTAAATAGTGAACAGAAATAAAATGTCAAGAAAATGATGTAACGTAATTTTATGTAAAATATTGGTAACTTTAAATTGGTATTTTGTCCATTCGTCGTATAATTTTTTTAACATAAATGGTTACTGAGCATTATTACGATTAGACGTCTTCTCCAAACGATATTTTTAACTTTGAAGATGTACACTTCCGTAAAAAAGTAAAAATATACGGACCAGTTGGACCAAAAAAGTGAGGTTAAAAATTCATCTTCATTCACTTTCCGTACCTAATGGTGCATAGGGCGCTGCATTGGTACACCAATCGCAGCGTATCTTGATCATTTTTGTTACATGAAGAAAAGATGATCAGTCTTAAAACAGTAAAAGTAAAATAATAGTAAATTTTTCATCAAACAAAATATCTTATTTGAAAAAATTACGTAAGTACATAAAGTAGATAAAGAATTCAGTTCTACGTGTGAAATTGAACCAGAACACTGGACTAGTGTTTTTAACTTAATAGCTGATCTCAGTTGAGTGGAAAATCGAGTGGAAATAAGAATCTGCCTCTTGAGTACTGGGTGGCGCGTTCTTTTATATACATAGGCCACTGGATTTGTAAAACAAATGTAACGTGTTTAAAACATCGATCTCGGGTTTGAACCTCAGACCTCTGATCCAAAGTCCGCAACACTCGGGACCAATGCCCGATTTCTTGTTAACCGTGTCGAAAATTGAACCTAAGACTTCTTGCACGGTAAGTAAATGCGCAGACCATTATAATTTTTCTATTTTTTTTTTGAGCTAATGAACAATTTTAAGGCATTATTGACAAAAAATACATTGAACTAAACTTAACCTAAACAATATTTACAATCTTAAAATCTTAGAAATTATCAAAGAAACCATTGAAAAGTACGGTAGTACGGTCATAGCAAGATCAAGGAAGACGTCATCTTTAAGCCAGTGGAATCTTCTCTACCCCCTAGAGAGTTTTATTTTTTTGAAATATTTTCTATTTAAAAGAATCAAGATGGTTTCATAAGCATGTATCATGTCCAAAATATAAATAAGGAATTACGGAAAAGACTTTTGCTAAGTCGAATAGATTTTTCTCAGTATTGGCAATAATGTATTTTGAGGGTTTTATCAGTATGCCGATGATATTGTTATTTGAATTTTACAGATCGCTTTTAATTAAAAATTGACATGTGAATTGAGATTCGTATCTATAGAAATGTTGTTTTTTGCCAATCAAGAAAATAAAACTAACATTTCGACCAAAACGTAATTTATTGAGTCGAGTAAACTCGGCGAGTTTGAAAAGGTGAAGCAAATTTGAAAAGTCATTAATTGTATCAACATCCATATAAATTAACATTTTAATTTAGAATTATCTTCTGTTTATATCAGCAAAATCATTCTGGTATAATAGATTTAAGAAGGTGCAACAGACCGGGAACTATTAAAATAAGAAAAACCAGTTTGCGGGAATAGCTACAAACTTTGTATGAACAAACTAACTTAGATATATTAATTTGTTTTAAGTTCAGTAAGTTCGGAATAAAGCAAGAAACTTGTATACTCATGCAGTTAAAAAAGTTTAATGCTGTGTAAACATGTAAAATGCATTACACAATAAATTATTATTATGGATAATTTATACTGCGCCATTACGGGGTGAAAATCACCCCAAGAAAACAAAAAAAATACTAAACGATATTTTAATAATTTGGGAATAAATTTGAAAATATATTAATTATTTAGAGTGGATTTTTATGATATAATGATAAAACTACGTTCGTTTCCAGTTATTATTACATGGCGACGGTATCTACCTACTATCTACAAAAGCTTCTTTTCGGACATCTATCTCCCTTTGTTAACCATGGAGTTGAAACAATGTTTTGTTTATTTAGTTCTTTATTGCTTACTTCTTGGCATGAACACTTGATAAATTTACTACTATGCTCTATTTTTTTGTAAATTTATTGATATCTTTGACTTTGCTAGAATTCCACTCGTCCATGCGCTTTGTAGCTGCACGATGATTGGTTATCTAGCTTTCATATATCAACTTTAAAATACCTAAATTTTGTAAATGGGGTCTAGAATTCCAATCGTCTTTACGCTTAGTAGCTGCAAGACGTGTTGTAATCTTACTTCTTTTTATTACTCATGGTATTATTTTTTCAAATATCATTAATACAATAAATTTATTTGTCAACTTTTAAAATGTGTAAATGGGGGCTAAATTTCTAACTGTCTATGCGCTCTGTAGCTGCAAGACGTCCTGTAATCTAGCTCCTATCTGCTATAATTTTCTATTGATCTTAATTGAAAACGAGGAACTAGAATCCCAACCGTCCATGCGCTCTGTAGCTGCAAGACGTACTGGGATATTTATTAATTGTACAGCGCCCTTGAGGTGATTTTCACAAAAATGGCGCTATATAAATTATCCAACTGTATATATATATATATATATATGACTATTAATGTATTAGTTGTTAACGTGTGTTCTGTCCGTTTATTTCCAAATCAACAGGACGCGACGCAACAAAAAAAATGAAAACGAATTTGTCAATAATGTATTCTCCTTTATTATTTAGAAAAAAATAGTTAATAATTCATAGCATCTTCACCATACACTGCGCAAATATCGCGAGCAGCTTTGAACGCGAACAGAAGGGGTATTGAAAATGCTTACTTTCGTCTACTTGATACTTGATTTCCATTTTGAAGGCTCGTAATCAAATGAAATAATACATGTAACGTAAAAGCAAACACAATGTTTTGTAAAATAAAAAAATGTTTTGAATGAGATAATACAAAATAAATATAACAATACAAGATAAATACAAAATTCTATTAGAATTCATTTTTGAATTCGCAAAAAAACGGGCACAACTCATGTTAACATCAAATATAAAAAAACAGGTTTTCATTTATAGTATTCGTGTTTGAAAATGTGTACCTACATAAAAACGGCTCGGAGTTCGCTTCTTACAAACATTGCGTACAGGAAAAGCGCGGTAACATAATACGTGCCGTTTGTCCCATAGGGTCCGAAACGTTTTGCTTTCGGGTAATTTAGAACATGCATATTTCAACCATCGTAAGTTCAATTTAAATTAAAAATAAATGCACACTGCAAATAAGCCATATTTTCGTAATATCGGCATATGTCAATTTGGTTTTTCTTTTATTTTTCTTTCCTTTCTTTTTAAGGTCATATCATACCATATATATGTGCTATAAACTTTTTAATAATTAAGAAAGGAATGGCCCACGCTCGGACGCTGTAGTCTTTGTGGGCATTTTTTCCAATTCATGTTATAGCCATATTTTAAGTTGTATTTTTCTAGAGTGTATTTTTGTAATTATATTTCTATGTAAATTAATATATGTAAATATGTATAGAAAAATAAACAAATAAAAAACAAAATAAACAATAAAAAAAAACCTATTTATATTTATAAAAATAATAATTTAGATAAAAACGTGAAAAAACCATGTTAGATGAGGAAAGGGAGAGAAAATAGCGAAAAAAAAGATGTGAACGTTTAAAAAAAGAGGAACGAAGAGAAAACGGGGTCTTTCTTTTATATTTCACTTTTAAAAGCTAATTTGGAAAAAAAACATTTTTTACACATTTCTCTCGCTTTCATTTCGAAGAAAAACAAAAAAAAAGCAATGCAGAACTTCATAAAAAAAAACTTATTAGGAATAGTTATTGAAGCTTATTTATGGTAGCCAAAGGCATTACAAATTACGCCGTTTTGCATATAAAATGAGCCCATAGTAGTTGAATTGAACTAACTGACATTTTACATGTGAAAAAACTCATTGATGTAATCAGTATAGTAAAATAAATTGACAAAACATCCATGTTTATCAAAAACATCAAAACTATTTAGCAAATAAAATAGAAAAAAAGCTCGTAAATTTAAAATTTTGACCATTTTGTTAGTTGGTTCACTTCACCTGCGACGGGTTCAAATCAAAAGTTCACTTTCAATAAAATAATTGCTTAATACATTTTCACACATTTTGATGATAATTGAATTTGATTTCGGGCGTTTCATAACCGTAATACAAACACCTCAGCCAGGTATTATCTTAATAGGATTTGATTATTATAAGATTTTGATCAAGAAGCCTGTAAGGCCACACGTCTTCTGGCGGCCTTTATTTCTATTTCGTTTTTTTCCCTCTGTGGCTTCGTTATATTTCACAGTGTTACCACGATACAAATGATATTATAATATTTTAATCCAATGAATTTTAATTATCCGGCCGACTGACCAGGCCATGGAAATATGTTTTTGTAATTACCTTACGTCAAAGTGGACTATCTTGTTTTAATATCAATGCAGTCAAGTATATCGTAGGTACAAATATAATATAATAAATATTTAAGCCATCGAAAAATACTTCAAAGGTCAGAACAAATGCAGAATGAAGAGTTTTTTATAAGAATATATGGTGTATAAAAATAAAATGTGTTGATCAAAATTGAACGATTTAACAGACAAAATCGGAGAGTTTTGTTAGAACAATTATTTTTGTACAAAATAATAAATAATAAATTTGATTCCCTTGATTTCCCCGAAAGACTTCCATTTCTAATGTCATTCTAGACCGACAAGACAAAATATTCTGTTTTTTTACAAATAATGTGTTAACGTATTATTTAAAACAATCTACAATACTAAGAATATACGAGCAATATACTAATTTATTTTGAAGGCAGACGGTTGGTAGAATTGCATATTAAATTTAGTAATGTATCTAAAATAAAACACATTAATAGAATTTTAATTCTACTTAATTTTTTTAAATGTACAACGTCGTATATTGTGACGAGTTTCGTCTTGTTAAGACATTTTCAAACTGTTAAGAGTTTGAAAATGTCCTAAATGTTATTTGATTGTTAAGAGTTTGAAAATGTCAAAATACAAATACAAAATATAAGTAAATAAAAAAAACGTGGTAATCTAGGCACTCGCAGGGATCAACAGCTGGTTTAAGTGATCGGTTTACATGCTGGCTAACATCTTCTATTCTGCCAATGTTTAGATAACCATATTTCTTTAATTCTTTCACCTAGTTAGCGAAACCATCAAAATATAATTTAAAAAAAGCCTAAATGATTACCATCTTCAAAAAATGTTGGCCAAACTGATCATTTACATACATAATAATTATTATACTTTCTGTTGCTACGCCCAATGTTGCACAAAACACTTTAATTTCAGTGTAACTACATAATTTGGTACATGAAGAAAAGATAACCAATATAACGCCACAGAACCAGTCCAGCAGCTCAATCACAGATGTTTATCAACGTCGAATTAAATAATAATAACAATAATAATAATAATTATAATAATATTTGGCTGATTTATATAGCGCAATTTTTGTAAAAAATCACCTCAAGGGCGCTTTACAATTGTATACCTAAACTTACATTCTAACTAAATTAAAGTGATATATTATATTTCTAGATTTAAAATTGAGGGTATGATAGTCCAAAGAAGTGGGATTTTAGTTGGGATCTAAACTGACTGGGACTGTCGATGATTCGTAAGTTTGAAGGCAATTGGTTGGCAGAGGGGCCGACGCCCTTAAGCAACTTCACCGATCACAATGAAAGCAGAGAAAAGTGGACGGCGATAATAAACGTGGTCACGTGGCCAAACGCAAAAAATGTGTCATGAGTCGAGTTTCAGTTTGTGCGTTTGTAGTTTGTTTTACACTTTGCAAGGTTTCATTTTTGGAAGTGTGGCAATATAAAAAAATACAATAACACCCGATCCATAAATTTAAGCCCATGTTCTACTAGAATCGGTGAAACTAAAAATAATCACGGCGAGAAACATTCATCGCGTCGATTATTACCGAGTCGATATTCCATTACAATCGGTCAAACTATAATATCGATGTCGCTCTTTCATGACATTGATCGTAGGGAGTCATGATGCGTGTCACGGATTGGAGATTCTTACTGGTTATCGAAAATAAAATGTAAATATAAAGAATAATAAAAAAATAAAAAATAGCAATCATGAAGTTTCGCATATATTAAATAAATTATTTTATTTATGTGTGTGCGCATTGGTATATGTTTGTGTGCGTATGTATGGGTGTATGTGTGTATATATGTATATGCATACATGTGTATGTATATATATATGTATCAATATGCGTATACGAATAAGTTTATGTTTTATTTGTCTGTTTTATCTATTAACTTGAAAATTATTATTATGCATTAAAATGTAATTGCCTAGCTTGAAACGGGGTATTTACCATGTGTTAGCTGGGTAAAGTGTAAAAAAATAGATACTCGTATATGATAAAATGTATAAATGAATAAATAATAAAATAAAAAATAAAAAATAAAATCACACGGTGAGAAACAATTATCGCATATATGTGTATGTATGTATGTATATATATGTATCAATATGCGTATACGAATAAGGTTATATTTTATTTGTCTGTTTTTTCTATTAACTTGAAAATTATTATTATGTATTAAAATGTAATTGCCTAGCTTGAAACGGGGTATTTACCATGTGTTAGCTGGGTAAAGTGTAAAAAAAATAGATACTCGTATATGATAAAATGTATATATAAATAAATAAAAATATAAAATCACACGGCGAGAAACAATTATCGCGTCAATTATTAGCATCATGTTGATGTTCTATTGGAATCGGTAAAACTATAATCAATCGCGGTGAGGAACTTTTACTATTACTATTTTGCAAATATTGAATCACTCATTTAAATGTTATTAAATCTATACATTTTTCATGTTATGTTTATTTTTTAAGATGTGATTAAATATTTTAAAGTAGGTGGTTGACTTTTAAAGGTTTTTAGTGACATTATTTATTTATTTATGTATTTCACAGTTTTAAAATGTACAGAGTTTCTTTGTTTCAGGTCCCGAATAGCTAGAAAGGACCTTCGTTTTTATGTGTTTTTTTTTTATTTCATTAAATGCCATTATATTAAGTCATCAGGAAATTCTGAAAATTTTTACATAAAGCTGATCGTAACTTATATTTTGATCGTAGAACGATAAACAGGAAACTCTATAACTAAACTTTTTAACATACATTATAAGTTTTCTTGCTTCTTTCCTTTTCCCCGTAACGCACCTTTTTCTTTCTTAAATAACGGGGTAGATTGTCAAAAGTTAGAAAACGTAATAAAGTCTGCCAGTTTCAAAATAAAATAAAACCAGAATGAAATTGATGTAGTTCGTAATAGTAATCAAGCATTATTTAAATGTATTTATTTTTTTATATATTTAATCATTATTTGAATTATTGATACATTTTGTATTTTTACTAGTTAAAAACTTAATCTAGCACTAATCAAATAACATTAAAAAAGTGTCAATTATTTTTGAACTCTTGAAAATATTATTTGAGAGAAGAGAGAGAAAATTGCTATTTAACGTTATTATTAATAGGAATTACACTGTTTCGCTTTTGACTCGATAGCAACTCTCCGGTAAAAATCCTGAAAAAAGAAACCGCCTCGTAGTGTAGTGGTAGACAAGTTTAAAAAAGGAAAAATAAATAAAATTATTATTTCAGGGTAAAAACATATTTTGGTAGGGACTTATTAATTTATTAAATAATTCATTGCCCGCTTTGGTTTTAAAACACCTTATTGCTTAATATTCCGACACCTTATATAATATACTACAGATATTTAAAGTAAAATGGTTTCTACGACTCAACTGAACCGAAAAACACGGCAGTTTGAAAAAAAATTAAACGATAAAATTATACACAAAATTACATTGGAAAACATACAATACGAAGACGTACTAGTAATAAAAAACTCTGACATACGCAAAACAATACCACAACATTAAAAAAAGTATACAATGGAATTAAACACTACAATGACTTACCTAACAACTACTTAAAAATATATATTGGAGACAAATTAAAAATCAACATAAAAAAAACATGAAGACTACACCAATTAGACGAGACGTAACATGACATGACATTAACCTTATATTTTGTTTGTATACATATTTAACAGTAGCGGGTTTAAAAAAAATTAAATAAATAAAAAATATTCTTTGATTTATTTTGTACGAGAAAACAATAAAAATATCAAAATATTAAAAATACCATTCAACACCTAATGGTGCATACGATACTGCATTGTTACACAAACCGCCGCGTATCTTGATAGTTTTTATTACACGAAGATAAGATGATTAGTACCTAAAAATTACATTTTTAGATAAATATTTCATGTCAACCAAATCGAACACGAGACCTTCAGTTTGGTTGGTGAATGCGCTTACTATCAGACCTCAAGGTGGTCAAATCAAAATAACCGCTACAATATCTGCATTGTATGTATACAAACGAGCTAAATTATGACTTCATTGTTAGGTACCACATACATAGAGCATTGTATCTCTTCTACGCCTTACGTCATGGATCAAGGTTTTCGTATGTAACATATACGCCATAGTTATACGATATTTTTTAGAATTCCGGGGCTAGTTGTCTTTCGGGCGTGAAAAAAGGACGTATCACCAGCCGGGTCCCGCCTACTGCTGGGAACAGTCTGGGGTGTGTCAGTTCGCTTTGTAAAAGGCGAGGTCGTTCTTGGCTCGTGTCAAGTGCACTGGATATTTTGATTTACCCCCCCTTCCGTCACTATCCATACCTATGTAAGAGCGATAGAAATAATCCATGCACACACATACTAATCTAATGAATGCGAAAGTGTGTTGTTTTTTTGTTTGTGTTTCCTTCACGCCTCAACGGAGTGACCAACTAACATTTTTTTTTGCATAGGGATAGACGAAGAAGTAAAAATTAAAACAGAATAATTATTTTTCATCCCGAATAAAAAAATGAACACTGAAAATATATATATATCAACAAAGAGCAACATTATTTGAAGACGAGTAGGCGGTAAGATGGAATGTTAAAAATAACAATTTTGAAATTATTTCTTTAAATTTCTATAATTTGCTTGTTTTATCTATGGTTAGTTTAGTTTGCTTTTTTTTTTGGTTTTGTAGCATGATTTTGGATTTGTGAATCGGGACACCGATGCTACGTCGCTATAGAAGGATCGCCATATTTACACTGTTTTAAATATTTCATCTCAGGAATCGAATTTGAGACCTTTTACAAGTTGACCATAGAATTGATTTCATTTCATCCCATAACACCAATAAATCATTTTTTCAAAATCGTGAACTGGCTGCTTTCTGCATAACAACGTTCAATTAATGTCAATGATTACACCATGTTTTTTGTTTACACATACCTTATAAAACACGTTTTTTAAATTATGGAGATGTTTGTACTTACGGTATTTTTGTAAAAAAATAAATGTTTAATGGATTTGATTCTAAAATAATTGTAACTTGATAGCAAACGGGTGATACCAGTTTCATTCGATATTTTTAGTCCTAAATACATTTTCAAAGATCTACTGATAGGGGATTGTATTGTAAAGCCTGTACGTTGACGATCACATAACCTTCCATTTGATAGACAGGCGCATTAGTGATACATTATTCCCGGGTTCGATTCGCTGAGGGTAGGAGCTAAATATGCCGTGTAATGGGATGGTATCGCTCTAAAGAAGTGGTAAGTGATATGTTAAAATGTAAAAAGTCGTACTTGCATATATTGAAAGGACTTAATGGGATCCTATCGCCTTTTTTTAAAATAAGCAAAAAAAATTTTATTTATTTATTTGACACTTTATATACATAAACAATATATGTATATACATATAAGGGTGGGCATATTGCCTTAAGGCAATTTTTTCCTACCTTCCAAAATTACTATGGTAACGTAACGGTATTTCTGTTTTTTCCGTGCGAAGATGGATACATTTTTGTGCAATGGTTTAAAATATGCACATTTTGAATTATTTGAAAACGAGGCGTTTCGCGCCCTATGCAGCAACGCAAGTACCAACGATTTACGTTACCGTCCATATTTGTACGCAATATCTGTTAGGAGGGCATTTGGCGGACATGACGTGTGACACCAAATGCAAACCGTTTTGTATGTACTCGTTTTTAAACCCTATAATTATGAATGAAAATATTTTTTTTATACGTACAGAATTGTAAAAATCAGCTCCATAAAGAGCAACTTATGAAAATATTATGTCGTTTTATAATTTTGTTTTTCTATATTTTATTATGTTTGAATTAAGTAAAAAAACATTGCATTTTTGGCAGTACTATTTTATTTATAAAGTAATTATATCAATACCAGAGTTCAAGGAGGCAACATTTTTCGTTCAGAGATATTGAAGTTTTCATGTTTTTTTTCACCAGATAAGTATTTATCGTTCACAAGATAAGTATTTAATGATGATTTTTAATACGTTAAGTGTATTACACTTACGATCTATTTGGCTTTAATAATTTGGCTTTCATGCAAAAGCTTAAGGTTAATTTCCCTATATCATCATAAGCTCGACTGCCCTGGGTGGGCCTTGGCTGAATCCAGGAGTCTCGTCCACGCTTGCCGGTCTGCTGTCCTTCTTCTCCAGTTCCTTACTTCAAAAATCGTGTCTGCACTGATGCAGTCCATCCATCGCATTTTGGGCCTTCTTGGTCTTCGTCGTCCTTGTGGCACAGAAAGAGCTAGGCATTTTATGGGGTTTTTGTCGTCCATTCTAATCATATGGCCAGCCCGCGTCAAGCATCCTACCTTGATGCAGTTGATTACATCGGGCTCTCCATAGATTTCGTATTGCTCTCTATTGTAGAGACGACGCCAATTGTTTTTTTCTCTCACTGGGCCGTAGACAACTCTGAGGATTCTTTTTTCGAAAGATGCAATGGTGCCCTTAATAATCTTTGTTGTAACTCAGGTTTCGGAGGCATATGTCAGGATTGGTTTAATCAGAGTTTTGTACAGTATTATTTTAGTATTTTTCGTAGTACTAGTTTGGACCGAAATTGTTTCTGAAGCGCGTAGTAGCAACGGTTGGCAGCCATTATTCTTTTTATGATTTCCTCCTGTGTATTGTTTCACTGATGACTGCGGAACCTAGGTATGTAAATGACTTGATCACCTCAAATTCGTAGTTTCTCGCTGTGAATGTGGGGGGAGATTATACCGAGGCTTTGGGAGGCAATTATCAATTTCCCAATATAGTTGACATCAAATATTAATTAACAAATGTATTTTAGGTTACAATATTCAATATTATTCGTATTGGCACCTGAAGCGTATGACTGATCATATATTATTACCTACATACTTGTTGCAAAAAATAATCGGGATACACTGCAATTGTGCTAACGCTGTACCCTAAAGACCATCGGGCACAGTTAAGAGGAAACGCAGTCTGACTTTTCTTAATTCAAACGTATTCTCGTATTTTCTCCCTGCACTAAATCAGTATTTTTTTAGCACTATAGATATTGACCATTGGCGTGACCCTATTGTATTTTTTAAATTGTGTATTATGGAAACTATGAACATCTAATAAGTTAGTATAAACTGCTCCCCAGGGAGTTGAATCCAGTCCTTGTCTTTAAAAATTTGGACGAACTCAAAATATTGTTGATAAATCCACCTGGTCCATGAAGAAGGAAAAAAAAAAAAAAATTTTCAGGCGTTGCCTAGTATGTAGGTGAAATAATTCAATTAGATGAATCTCACCCGCATAAATAAAGGTTTCAGCTCTTTAACTTCACAAACATCAACAGATGGAATAATTGAAGGAATATAGATGTTCAAATATGGGCAGAATTGTGAATGTTACACAGTGTGTAAAGTGGCCACTTAAACCAGCTATTGGCAGGTCATGAGCCCCGTAGATGCCAAGACTACTAAATTACCCTCTCTTAAATGTTCTTCATCTCTATTCAATATTGCATTGTAGTTCGATTAATTCCATTTGTAAAGTTTCTGAAACAGTGGAAACATCAACACCAAATGAAGAACTGAACATCTCAAATGCTTTCTCATAATTTAATAGTTCTAAAAAAAAATCGTCATTTATGACCGCGGGTGGCACGGAAAGGCGTCGCCGGCCACGGGTTGGCCAGGGCTGTCTGAGATATGACGTGAAGTTTATTACTAATTTCAATATCTTACTTAGCTATGACAAATGTTCGGATATGGTGATTTGAAATATGGACAATACGGAATGAATTTAACCGTTGCGGTAAAATGAGTTGAATTTACGAAACTATTGAGTGTCGGTTACGACGTTGTTCTTGACGTCTAGTACCAGCGCTGAATGAAGAAAGTCAGTCTTGGCTCGTTTCTGTTTTGTAGCGGCTAGTTGCGTGTTTTTACCTTGGTGATTGAGGACATTCTGTCTCTGGTGTTGCCAGAGATGTTCATATATGTAGTATATTGGGTTTAAAAACTTTTTTATTTGTATTTTATTTAGAACATTTTATATTTTTTTCTTTTTATGCATCCAGTAGTGCATAGGGCAGTAGTGTATTGGTATTGCAATTGCAGCATTTACTGTTTTTTTTAAAACTTACAATTTAAAGTGATCAGCCTGACCTTACATGTGCCAGTCCAGGAACATAAAATATTGCAGAACAACAGTTAAAACTAATATTTTACGTACACTAAGAATAGAATTTAGGACCTCAAGCATGATATGCGAGTATGCTAACGGCTTCAGTTCGAGAAGGACTTATCTCCACTCGATTTCCTTTTGAGGCTTCTTATCTATAAGTAGTCATCGAGTAAAAAATAGTGATACAAAATTTTATTTTACATTCATAACTGTATTCCTTACCCACCCGGACCAGAACACATACAGCCAGGAAAATAAAAAAAAATACACGTCTTATGCAATTGCAGGCTGAAAGAAAATTTAATTAAAATATGTGTAATGTGTACAAATGGGTACAATTTTGTGTTAAAGATGTTGCTATAAAAAAAATTTGGTTGTTTAAAAAATAAACAAAATGCACATTTGAGTTGGCTCTATTATCGTTTATATAGTTTGTTGGTTTTTCAGAGTAGTTGAAAACAACTCAAGTTTTTGTATTTATCTCTACGAATATTAATTTGTTCAATCTACCGAAGCTTTCAACCCTTAGCGTTTTGGTTCAGTGGCGCATACTCCCCTAATTAAATTCGTTTTCAAGAAATTTTCACCCAAATATATTTAAGGTCCACTTAGGTAACTTCAATTGTTAATACGAAATCGTTTAAAGTTTTTAGAGGTTTCGTTTTTTTTTGTTTGAAAAAAATGTGTTTGGTTTTTTTTTGCGTTCTTATAATTTATACAAATATTTAATTCAAGGGCCATTTTCATTTAGTTGTAGATAACTCACTTTTAGAAAATGTGAATTAATAGGCATAGCATAGCATATTAAGTTGGAGTTAAGTGGGTTTCGAACCTCTGACCCGTGAGTTCGTAATGCTAGCTACGATTCTATTTATATACCTGCGTTATATTATTTTCGCTTGTTACTTCTGTTATTTGCTTTTAATATCTTTAAATTTTTTATTTATTTGATTTTATTTTAGTTAAAATTTTGAATAAACTTTTCTAACAAACAAAACAAAAAACCACCCCGCCGTTCCCCCCTAAGAGTAGGCAGAGAGGATAGAACACCAGATCACTCTATATTTGCACACATATCTCGCTTCCTCTACATTCATATTTCTTCATCTTCGTGGATGAGCACGCGCGCCGATTATTCCAACTTTTAACTTGTCCATCAACAAGTATTTTTTGGATTTGATCATGCTATGTCTTTCTCGGTCTTCTTTTATTTCTGCATCCATCAACATTCACATCGTAAATATTTTTAGCCGTTATATCGCTGTCCATTCGCTCTACATGTTCAAACCAACGCAGAGCTCCTTTCTTGATTGTGTCGATAGTGCTTATATCAGCCTTGCATAATGTACGGATCTCAACATTTGTGCATCTATCGTACATAGTTTTACCACAAATCCGCATTTCAGTAAACGGCAAAAAATAATTTAAAAATAGGTAATAAATAAAATTGTCAATTGATAATTGCACACGTGAGATTCTTATATAAATTGAATTCCATCAGGGAACCAAAGCTGTCAATGTGAACGGTTTTTTATTTGACCGCTGACCTGGTTTCACTGTTACCAGCATTATCTGACTGGCTTATTTATACTTTTCACATAAACCACGGACTAGAGACTCACGCAAACTGAGCTCAGGGTCTTTTAACCGGTAATATTAAAAGTAACTGCCATCGAATCCATTATTTGGTCAAAATTTGTTAAATAATTTACAATGTACGAAAAATGTTTACCAGTAAAGTTTGCCTTGCAAAGAGGCAATCATTTAACAGCGATATAATCCACCCATTAAATTTGTCCCGAGAAAAAATTATGGCGGCCTTTTGATATTAAGAGCCATTCGTTCTGATGACATTTTTAGGGCCGAATTAAAAAATGCTCCTGTCTCAAATCGAAGATGAGGTGATTGTTCTTTTTTCTTATCCAAACCTAATGAGGTAATTTTATAACAGGTATGTATAATTTTAATTATATACATATTTTTTACTCGAATATGTTAAGTTTAATAATCTTAAAATGTATTTAGGTATATTCTAATTTTTAACGCTTATCATAAACTTACATAATGTTCGGCAGGCATTGTGCCTCAGTTGGTAAGACAACTTATTGTGAAACTGGCGTCACGGGTTCAATTCCCGTCAGTTGCAAGAAAAAGAAATCTAACAAACATTTTTTTCTCAATCGGTCTGGGCGTTGTGGTATTGTAACGACTATATTTTACCTCGCACCATTTAAGCAGCGCGTAATTAAGCATGGGTCCAAATGATATTTTTACTACGTTTTTTTAAAGCATGGCAATACCACGTCAGACTGTGCATTTAAAAAAAAGCAGAAGAGCGCCCGCGACAAGCGAAATAAACGTGTAACGTAACAAAATGTAAGATAGAAGTAGTTCTTTTATATCCAGGAAACATGGCCTTACGTAAGTACTATGTAATTGGATTTGTAATCGTATTGTCGTTTCAATTTGTCAGAACACGGAACCTGATGATTTTTTTTCCATAATTATAGGCTTCCTAAATACCCCATTTTATTTTTATATATTTAAAACATATGGTATATTACCATATTTATAATGGATTATCATTACATCTGTCTAAATCTTGACAATTAACGTCAATGTTTATATATTAAAATCTGAATTATTTAACCCGATGCCAAATCGATGACAATAAGATCGGTCAAAGTATTATTTAGACGAATGACGCAGATAGATATGGCTTAAGCAAAAATGTTGGCCGGATGTACCTTTAAAAACTGGAACCTTTCACATAATACTCCGGCTATTTGAAACAGAAAAAAGCTTTGAATTTAAACAAAGAAGATTTTAAAGAATTTAACGTGGATGATTGGTGTCAAGAATCAAATATTTAATATTTATTTTCATTTTCATTTAATTTCTAAATCATTTGCAAATTGGCCTTTTAGATTTTATATTTAGCTAGGTAAATGCACAAAACCGAATAATTTTTGCTTGTTAAATAAAATGGTAATTTCAAAAAATGTCTTTGTTATTTTGCAATTACCTGGTCTACTTGTTTTGATTAGCAATACACAGTGATTATTGAGGCTCCGAGATTTTTTAAATTTTGAATCCAGATTTTTATCTTGATTCTTCACACATCTTGTGGGAAGGTCGGACACAATGATTGTCCACATTTTGGAGAGATTTTCATCTTTACCGGTAGAGCGACATTGGTGAATAGCGTATATTTTGTGAGTGATTTGATCTGTATTTATTTGTTCGGCTTACTTTTTGGATTGTCTCACAACAATGCACAGAGCGTAGCTGTCAACAAATAAAGGCACAATTAAATTTTTCTATTTAATTGAATTTATTTTTTTTGTTAATCTTTGATATATGTTCATACATTGAGTGTTGACATTCTTTTATTTTAAAAGAAAAATTGAAAATTTTTCACACTCCTCACAAAAAGACGTCACAGTATATAATTCATAACTTCCTTCCATATCCTTTCTTTCCTACCTGCCAACAAGCCTCTAAAATAGAAGCTTAGCGAATTATTCCTTTAAAAAATGTACTTATATTTATGGAGTTTCTGACCCAGACCGCAAAACTTCAGAGGAACACTCCTTATGGCTTACATTAAAAAAACCCTAATATTTTTTTCCAAAAACTCTTTTTTATAATCTAAAAAAGGGGTAAATTCTCGATTTCTCGGACTCGCGTCCCTCCAATACTTACATTTACTACCCTTCAGTACAACTTACCCCTCCCCAACCCAGCCACTTTCCTTGTCCGCGTCCAGTGCATGTGGCTTTTTTGTTCAAATACGTGTTAAATACAATTTTTTTTGTAGGGAAATAAGATTTTCAGGCAGGGTTTTTTGAGTCACCCTTTTATAGGAAAAATAAGTACTCTACATGGATGGGTTTAACATTCAATTTACAACTAAAGAAATATAAAGCTAGGAAAAAAAAATAACTATCCCTAGACAAATCGAGCCTTTTTTAGTAATGAGAAACTTCAGCCCCACGGGAAATTGCATATAGCAAATGTTTTCATGCGTGCGGTAAAAATTGGAACATTAAATTGTACGGCAAAGTTTCCTAAAAAAGTACAAATAAAACGGACTACTTTAAACGACATCCAATGATAAGACGGTTATAGAAGATTTCCGGTTTGCTTACCGTGAATGGACCGATGGGCAGAACTGATTGAGAATAAGTGGAAGAAAACGTCACACGTGGAGTTATTTCAGAAATACGACTCTTAAAAAATCGTAGTGGTGGGAAAACAAATTTCCACGCGGAAGCCCTTGGGCGTCTGCGATATTATGTAGCGGAATGGAATGTATTTTAATTTTAATGAAAAAAGTGAATATCCTCGATAAGTCTGATGCAGTATCAATCGATCACAACCCCAACAAACGAGATGGATTAAGAATAGATGCCACTAATCTGATTCGTCCTTGATGGAATTGCGGTGGTCCGACTGGTCAATTGCAAGCGGCTCTAACACTAAGACAGACTCCCGATCTGGAGTTGAACACTGGTAGTTACTGGAAATAAAGTCTATGATGCGGCACACGTTCAACAAATAAATGCGCGATTCGCTACCCGAGGTTTTAATGATAATGATGATCGAAAGATACTGAGGTGGGAAGTAAACTGTGGTTGTGGGAAAAAAGAATTTTGAAGTTGTGACAATATTTTAATGCATACCCACATAATTCGCAACCACGTAGTGCTGATAATACGATATATAAAAATCAAAAAAAATATTTTTGGATTACTTTAATAGTCTTTTAACAAATAAAAAAACCGCTTGAACTTTCTCATTATTTAAATCTAGAAAGACCTTAGAGTACAGTAGTTAGTAGTAAGAAGACACCGAAAAAGTCCAGATCTTGGCTCGAGTTTAAAACGCGTCACAATCGGGACATTGGTGATAAAATTACTGTTCATTGTATATTTATCGCGTGTTTCTTTAATTCTCGCGAGTGTCATCAGTTCGAGGCCCGAGTGTGGGCGCGGGCCGCTCCACCACGGGGGCCGAGCCCCGAGATCCTATCGGCCCGTTTAGGGGTAAACAATCCATGCTTTACCTTCGGCGTGCGTTTCCTCGCTATACTATTATTGTACACCGCCTAACGTGCTCCTTGTCTGGACTAACTGCAGGCGATGGAGACACATAACTACAGTTACAGGCTGAATATAAGCGGGATCGAAGACAAAATAAAAATAGCAGAGAAATAAGTAGGTATTTGAACACAGTTTGTCTGTCACTTTCTCCAGATGCCCTCCCAATATAGTGCAAAAAAGACAACTGCACTTCGGACAGTTAATGCCTAACTAAAATCGATAAAAATGAAGGTTTCGCTGTCTAGTTTCCGCACCCCAAAACTGAACCATTTTTTTGAGACGGAGTGTCCGAATGAAATTTTTTATGTTGGTACTTTTTCCGTTTACCAAAATTATTAATCATATTTGTGTACTGCACGTCCGAAGACAGCCAGATCGGGTTGTGGTCCCATGGCTAGTGTCTCGGACTCACGGCTCAAAGGTCCACGGTTCGGAACGCACTCTACCCCAACTTGATCCCATTTCCCAATAGTGAGTTATTTACAACTCGTTGAAAATGACCCTCAAAAATTTTTTTTTTTGTAAATCATAAGAATGCAAATATTTCTAAAAAAAAAAAACTAGTCGCTTTAATGGGTTTTAAGACGGTCGTAGTTCCCAATTTTTTTTTTCAAAACAGCGAAACAATAGTGACATGCCAATGGTAAATATCTTTAATGTGTAAAAAAATCATTGCTCCGGTGCAAAAATCCAGGGAGAAATAGGTTTTATTTTAAGAAAAGTCAGACCGCGTTTACTTTTAAGGGATAGATATTAGAAACATCACATGGCACATTTCAACAGAAACAATATTACTCGTGACTATACTGTTAATTACATATGTATTGTTATACAGGGTCATTGAGGTGATTTTCACAAAAATGGCGTTATTTAAATTATCTAACTAAATAAATATCATTGGTAGGTAAATATCTAAAGTATACAACTATTCAAATCACGAATCTAAATTGTTTAAATCCCATGAGAAATAAATGCAGGAACTGATGTAAAAATGATTTTTTCTGTCATGCTCCGTGCGCTTGTTACAGACATTTTATTGAAAAAATCCTCTCATAATCCTAAATAAAATAAGTTAAATAATTCTCTAAATGCTTTAAAACCACGTTAAAATAATAATGTTTTCATTGTAATTCAAAAAAACTATTTTGAAACTCGCACTCGTTCTAGGTGCTGTTTCTATTTTACACACAGAACTGTATTATTATATAAAACATGAATTATTAGCACTTTCTTATCCTCACGCAATGGTGCGAAGGATTTGAGCAATCAAATCATACAATTGATAGTAAAAATAATAATAAAATGTTACTAAATATTTGTATCTAACCACTTACCGTCTTTTCCATGTCTACCAGTTTGAAAAGTCGGTAAGAGGTTATACACAACTATTTATTAACATTTAATCAAATGTTTGACCACAAAGTTAATGCTTTATAAATTAAAAACGGAATGTTCCGGTTTCGATTCCTGGTGAGAACACAAAAATTCAATATGATTTTTCTCAAGCCAGGTGTTCAGTACGGTAATTCATTACTGTACCTCCTGGCCTGTTGTGGTGCAAAAAAAATACAGGTATAATAAAAATAATGTTTATTTCTGACCTCCACTCGATTTCCCTTTTCAGGACTTTTAGCTATCAAGTCGAAAACCCATCCGGATTCTAGTTCTGTTTTATATACATAACTGTATTCTTCATCCGCCAGGATACTAACAAATCACAAATACTTGGAAAAAAAATATCAAAAAAATAATCTGATCCCATAAAACACTTAGTCCGAGAAAATAAAAATGATACAATATTTAAATTTGGTTTACATAAATACGTTCAGTTGAATAGCAGTGGCGACCATTTTAATGCTTTTACATGATTCTCTCCAAATCGGTGTTTTATTTACGAAACGATTCGGGAACAATGTGTTTACACAAATTAGTGCCTGCATAGCAATTTAAACTATCGTTAGGGAGTATAAAATGTCACGCATGGTAACAAAAGGGTTACCCTGGGCACAGCAAGACATGTCAGGATGCATAACTTTAAACCTTCCGAACGGGGCGTGACATAAAACGTATTCAAAAATACATTCATACATATTTATAAGGACTCACACATTACTTATATGTAAAAAAAAACACTTTATGCTTGAGTAGTAGTTTCACCTATCTTTAAGAAGATAGGCAACGGCTTAGGATTTAGATGAATAAGTATTTGAACACTGTAATGATGTAATAACTTATATTTATATATAAGTTATTAATTAAAAAAATACTTGGTACACTTCCACTTATTTATTTTGACCAATTAGCCCTTTCCCCCTCTAATGGGCATCTTCAGACTGGTGCATATTATACAGTGTAAGGATGATTTATATAAAACTAAATATTATCTTAAGTGTAGGTACATTTAAAAATAAGTTATAAAAGATACAATACGCAATATTTCAATGGAACTGAGTTAGACAAATTATTGACACATTAAATAAGTGGAAGTGTACCAAGTATTTTTTAAATCAATAACTGATATGTAAATATAAGTTATTACATCATTACAATGGAATTCCATCAAGAATTGTCAATAAATAATTTAAATGAAATATTTGAACAATGTTTTTCTATCACTCTCTTGCAAATGCCTCCCCGATACTGTGCAAAAAGACAACTGCACATCGGTTAAATTATGCCTAACTAAAATCGACGTTTAGCTGTCCTGTTTTCGGCACCCCAACACTAAACCGATTTGGTTATTTTTTATTGGAAAAAGTATTAAAATAAAAGTTTCTGTATCATTACCTTTTGCGTTATTTAAAAATAGTTATCACATTTGTATACCGTACGTCCGAAGAAGGCAAAAAAAACTGAGTGGTTCTAGTTCCCACAATAAACGATTAATCAACAAAAAAACGCCAATGGTAAATGTCTATTGTGTGGAAAAAAATCACAGTAGTGCCATAATCCAGGGGAAAAATACGGGACTCTGTTTGTATGAAGAAAAGTCACACTGTGTTTCCTCTGAAGGATAGTCAGAATATGTCCTTCGTAAAAAAGTATTATTAAACTCTTTTTTTGAACCACTACAAGCCAGGAGGTTAATTTACAGTGGTGAATTGCAGTACAGAACACACAGACTTGAACAAATACATATTTGAATTTTTTGATCTCATCAGTAATCGAGTCCCGGAACTTTCCATACGTTAGACAGCGTCTTGACCATTATACCACCGAGTTTTCAAGAGTTTCTCTGTCAACTCTATCAAACGCAAAGCGTTTGATAGAGTTGACAGAGAAAAATTATGGAAGGTGTTATCGGAGTACGGAGTAAGCGTAAATCTAACACGTGCTATTGCTTCTCTGTATAAAGACAGCACAGCATGTGTTAGGGTAAATGGATCATACACATCGTGGTTTGACATTCATAAAGGAGTGAAGCAGGGATGTGTTATGTCACCATGGCTGTTCAACGTGTATATCGATAACTGCATGAAAGAACTGAAAGGCTTAAGAATGGGAGCAAAAATGGGTGATTTAAAAGTCAATTGTCTTTTGTATGCTGACGATGCTGTTCTCCTTGCTAATAACAAAGAGGAACTGCAATTCTTGGTAACAAAGGTCTACGATGTATGCAAGAGAAGCGATTTGCTGATGAATGTCGATAAATCGAATGTGATGGTTTTTGAAAGAAATGAAAGTATGACTAAATGTGAAATCACTGTGAATGGAGTTATACTAAAACAAGTAGAGGAATTTGTGTATCTGGGAAGTATGTTCACTAGGGATGGAATGACTGAGAAAGATATTGAAAGGAGGGTGAGTGCCGGGAACAGAGTGAACGGTGCACTTAAATCGACCTTGGCAAATAAATGGTTGTCACAAGAGGCAAAATTGGCAGTTCACAACGGAGTCCTGGTCCCATCCCTGATGTATGGGAGCGAAGTATGGACTTGGAAAAACAGGGATGAAAGTAAGCTGAATGCTGTCGAAATGCGATCTCTCAGGCGAATGTGTGGTAAAACTATGTACGATAGATGCACAAATGTTGAGATCCGTACATTATGTAAGGCTGAGACAAGCATTATCGACAAAATCAAGAAAGGAGCTCTGCGCTGGTTTGGACATGTAGAACGAATGGACAGCGAGAGAACGGCTAAGAATATTTACAATGCGAATGTTGATGGATGCAGAAATAGAGGAAGACCGAGAAAGACATGGCATGACCAAATCCAACAAATACTTAAAGATGGACATGTCAAAAGTCGGAATAATCGGCGCGCGTGCATGAGAAGATGTATGAATGTAGAGGAAGCGAGATCTGTATGCAAAGATAGAGTGTTGTGGCGTTCTATCCTCTCTGCCTACCCTTACGGGGAAACGGCGTGATGGTTTGTTGTTGTTGTTGTTGTTTTCAAGAGTTTTTACATAAGAGATAGAGAACATTTTCAAGTAGGGAATATGAATGTCTTGGTATTATAAAATATGGTTTATGTGATTCCTTTACAAGCTCTGTAATATTGATCATACTGCCGATGTTAATACATCGATATACTTCTTCCATTTTGTTGACATTTGTGTATTAAAACAGCTTAAACCTTTATTGGTGTGGGTAAAATTCATCTAGTAATAATAAATTATGTTTTTTTTAGACTACAATATCTAATTTTAAGAAACTTCAACAATGTTTTCAGTATGACCAAATGTTTGCAGCCCTTCTCAAAAATGTTTTCCCTCTCTGTTGCAACAAATAAATAAGTTTTGAAAATATATCCGTTAAACGAACTCTCTCCCTTAACTCGAGTTTTTACTCTATTGGAGAGGAAAAAACTTTATTATAAATTATGTACGAGTATATTTAATTTTAATAATTTAATTTTTATTTTATAAAAAAAAATTGATCAATAAATATAAACTAGGCTACTCCTGAAAACAAATAGTGGGTAATCCAGAACAAATTAAGAAGATCTAAATTTTTGTTCACAACGACTTTATTCTATACACTAGACTTAAATTTGCCAATTTTTTTCAAACAACGCACTAGTAAAGAATTGCTAAGCCAAAATCTTAAAAAGTGGACATACTGACGGGCGGACAGACTTGCCAAATTAAAATAAAAGATTTTTAATTAGGGCTTAGGAACATACGAGTACACCATTTACTCAAAATTCAAAACAAACAACTAACCTCCTTTTTACGACATCGACCAGGCCAATGGGTTATGAGCAATGCCTGAAAACATTTTTTAACCTAAAAATTCAATGTTACTAAAGCTAGGATTTCCTAGGACAGCGGTGCCCGCATCTAAACGGCCGTAGTGAACGGTGATGCGGTGGACAGCCGTCATAATGTCGACTAGAGAGTGGTTTCCTAGGGAAACGGTGTTAAATGGTGTTGATAACACCGTTTTCCTAGGAAACCACACTCTAGTCACCGTTACGACGGCTGTCCACCGCATCACCGTTCACTACGGCCGTTAAAATACGGGCACCGCTGTCCTAGGAAACCCGTAAAAATGGGAAAAATGAGTTGCATGAAATAAAAACTCCCAAAGCAATTTAGCCTACTTTTACGAAACTTTGATATTACATTTATTTGATTTTAATAAAAAGTAGCTTTAATTTAACTTCAAAATTACCTTTTACGAAACCTTTTCAAAGAAAAACTAAATGTCCACACATTCTAGTTGTATTTTTACGTTAAATTAATTTTGCATGCAACTTAAAATTTTCTTACAACATCCTTGGTTAGTGATATGGTGATTGGTAACACGTTAGATGGAGTTGATAAAACTCTGTTTCTTTCAATTACAAATGCTACGTGTGAATGTTCAGCTTCAAATGTTCTCATAACCTTCAATTGGTATGGTATTAATCCTATTACGTCTATTGCTATGGAGCTTTACTGTGATGGCATAGATCTGTTTCCCATTATCCTGCACAGAAAGGTTATTTAATTAAAATAATACATTATATTGACTCGTCTGAATTGTCTATCCTATTTTTTATGCCAGAAAATTAAGCATTATAATTTACTAATTCAAAAATTTTGGGTACTCTGATGATAACCTTTACAAATGTCAATTATTCTTATTGAATTAACAGCTTAAATATTAACAAATTACAACAGGGATGGAGAATACCGTAAATAAGGGAATATGGAAGTCTAGGTATTTACAGGGCTTATAATCTGTCATTTGCTGATTTTAGTGGCCACTTTACACACTGTGTAACATTTACCATTATGCCTATGTTTGAACATCCATATTTTTTCAATTCTTCCATTTGTTGATTTAAGTTGCCTAGTATGAGAAATAATTCAGTCAGATGAATATCTTCACAACAATAAAGGTTTCAGCTTTTAAACTTCATTAAAAATCTAGTGGAAAAAAGTGTGCCTCTTTGTGTAGTGGTTGACATGTTTATCTACCATTATTAAGGTCCTGGGTTCGATTCCTGACAGAGTAAACTTAAATTATTGATATTTTTTTTTTTTAACTGCAATATTTCATTGTTTCTAGACTGGCACCCGAAACATAAGACTGATAACCTTACCCTCATATGACAAATAGTTTATTTATTTATTAACTTAAACACTTTATAAAAATATACAATATACATATATGCATATAAGGGCGGGCATATTGCCCTGAGGTAATTTCTTACCACTTACCCAAACCGTTCAGTTTAAAAAAATTACAAGTACTTGGACATATTGTAAGGAATTATACTGAATCCTATAATTTCATACAAAATTAAAAACAAAAATGAACTAAAAAAAAATACACTATACTACGAAGAGAAGAGAGGAGATGGGAAGAAAAGAAGAAGGAGAAAATAACAACTCGAATATTTAGATAGAATTAATTAATAATGTTATGTGCGAAACAGAAAAACAATAGGGATGCAGAAATAAATATCAGTCGTCTTTTATTTATATAATAAATTATATTAAGCTACTTCTAAGAATTTACACTAACAGATCTGAATGTTTTTAACATATAAAAAAAATGTTTCACTTAAATAATGCACTGCATACAAAAGACACATTTTTGTCAAGATCCACCTTCAAAATATTATTCTAATACTGAACGAATGTGGGCGGTTTCTTATACAATACAAATTCTTACACTATACATATGTAAATAGGTACATAAGCGTAGCATCAATAAATATCCCAATGTGTCATTTTGAATGAAAACGCGTTAAATATTTTTATTTTTCTCATTTTGGGTATAAGACGGTCGTAAAGTATCGATCCTCGGATAATCCGGTCTTCAGCTCCCAAAATGGTCCCCGTATGCATAATGCATAATTTGCCGCCAAAATATTTTACTTTTAACAATCTCGAATTCGCAAGAGACTATAAATACGTCCCGACGTACTCATACTTTACAATTTATCCTCAATCTTAAGTATGGAGTTTTTCCAATTCGAATAAGTGAGGATTGATGATCGAATTTTCAGGATTATATTATGTTATTTTACAAAGCGAAGTGCGGTAGGCATTATTTATACTATAACTAAAAAATAAATTGCTTTTTGGTAACATATGTTTTACTTGAAGTGTTCCGTTAAATCATCGACATTTTTTTCCATGTTGGAAATCAGCTATTATGTTATAATATATTTACTTAACTATTGTCGTGAGCATTACTTTACGGGTAAATTAACCAATTACGTAATGTAGGCTGAATCTCAGGAAGAAAATTACGAATGAAAAGTAAATGATATTTTATTTTACATTAATATATTTATTTATATTTTTTATAAGTAACTAAAATCCCACCAAGACACATTCCGATTTGATTCAATAGAAAGGAGATAGCAGTTAAACCGCCGATATGTGCAGAAAAATATGCCCATATCATGTGCAGAAGTAATATTCAGCAAGCGAATTGTCCTATGAATGGGTGAAATCTGACTTGCATTCGTCCGGCAAAAATGTCCATGGGATCTCATTCTGGTATAGTTACTCGTATATGACTAATATTATGAGCTCATTTAGTAGGTATCTTTTTTTGCATTTAAGGTAAGTAAATACAAATAAAATATACAAGTAATAAAGTTCAAATAAATAAATAAAAATCAAGCAAAAAATTAACGTAGGAAAAATAAAACTATCGAGAAAATAAATTCACAAATAATTAAATTTGAAATAGGTTGATGTTGGTCGGTATCAACAAAAAAATTGTTTCTATTTTTAGCGTTACCAATGATTGGTTGAAAACGTCTTCGAAATTGAAATATCTGTAAAAATTAAAAGAATGTAAGTATTTATTTTTACACGAAAAAATAAAAAAAATATGAATATAAACTTTAGAAGTCCCATTCAATGAACATACGTTTTTATCTTTTTTGATGAGATGAGATCTACTGCTAATTTAAATATTAAAAGTAAATAAAGTAGTTGTATTTTTTTTCTTAAACAATATACATACAAACAACGCGTAACTTTTATTTTAATATTTTGAAGTCTATTTCGGTTTGAATGTCTCCTGCTTCTGAGTGCGTAATAAGTCCTTGTGTCTTTACCCGGGATTTTATTTTCAGGGAATTACGAATGAAATGTGTTCATAATTGAGCGCCTAATGGAGTAGAGAAGGGTGGTCGTGGTTCTAGGGAGATGTACGGGAGGGGTAGATTATTATATTCGTAAAAATGAAATAACTTAAAATGTGGAATTGAGGTCAAAGAAAAGACAGTTGAGAGAATTTAAAATAAAGGTTAAACGATATGTTTTTATGGCAAATAAACTAAAAGAAAAGTACAAGAAAAATGTATGACGACTCAGCATTATTGCCAAGAACTTAGTGTATTGTATCAATTTTAATGTATATAGATACATCAATTTTGTTTTGAGTGTAATATTAAGGTTTTATCTTGTCTAAGTCGTTTGTACTATCAAACAAATAAAACGAATGCAGTTATTTATTATGCAATATTATGCGATGTAGCTACATCGATGCATCATTAATACATATTTAAAATAATTTCAACATGAATTTCGCCGTTATATTATTTTAACATAATACAACCTTGTTTCCAGAACTAAAATTTTCAAGATTTTTATTATTATGGATAACTTATATGCTACTTAGAGGATCAGTGTTATTATTCATAATAATTATCTATTGAATGTTGAATGTGGTAAGAAAACTATATTATACTGATGGATTAGGCTATTATTTTTTTAATTTAATTGACATTTTAAATATTAAAATAACTTCTTAGAAGTTTCATTAAAAAGTGAAATTAAGGTAAGATAAATAAAATTCTAGGTAACATTGACAAAATAGCTCCATGAAAAAGGTTGTCTAAAGCAATACATTTTGTTCATTTAAAAAAAAAATCAACCCAAAGCAACTGGCATATAAATGAATTTCATATTTGCGATATATTTTCAAAACAGATAGAATTGATTTAATGTAAGTAATAAAATGAGTAAATTGGCAATATTACATTAATGTCAGAACTGAAAACATTAATGATTGTAAGATTTACACGATTTTCTCAGAAGATTCTCGTATTACGCGGCTAAATATTGCAACTCGATCATCATTTTATGCAATATTCAAACGCGATTACTCTCTTAATTTATAACACGGATGCCATTTTGTGACACAAAATTTACATATATTCGGCGTATAAAAATAAACCGTCAAGTTTAATGACTTAGGCTGGTGAGAAATAGTAAGGACGGTCATATTAAAACGTCTGTTCTGGAAAGGAGATATTTAGAGATATAAAAATAAGCATTTCACCCCTGGGCAACCATTAGCGCATTGCCAGCGGGTGTCAGCGTTTATTCTTCAGCTTCCTGGCACCCTGGTACTTACTTCCTTTAGTCTAGCCTCTGACGTCATCCACATAATGTCATTGCAGACGTATTGAAAGGGATTTTTTTCCCAAAATTGCCCCTATTATAGGGGTTCGATTCCCGGTGGCGGAAAGTATGTATTGTCACGATCCGTGATTTGACAGCTGGATGATTTATTACACGTGAAATATTTTACTTTATTATATTGTAATAAAACTACATACCAAATTTTCTGTAAATATATATTGTCAAATTTAAGTTTTTTATTTAAATCTTGATCTTACAATTAAAGGGACCGTAGGAAAGTGTTATTTTATTTAACACTATTCAATCGAATTTCATTTTATCCATTCCCTTTCCGCACCTAATGGTGAATATGGTACTACATTGGTTCACCAATCAAATCGAATCTTGATTGTTTTTGTTACATAAAGAAAAGCTGATCAGTCTTTCGCTTCAGGTGCCAGTCCAGGGACTGTGAAATATGAAAGTGTTAAAACACAGTTTTAAATTAATATTTCACATCAATCAAATACCGAAGTTTAAATAACACTTTTTCAGGTTACAAGACCCTATATTTTTAACCAGTAATTCGTTTAAAGTAGGTTTAATATTTAAGTCCAACATTGTAAACCGTCATTGAAATCGGAGCTACATAAATTAGCTAATTATTACTATTAAATATAATATATATATTGATACCTTAGTTTAAGAGGGCAATATTTACAAAAACCGAGTTCAGAAATATTGACTGTTTTTTTACAAGATAATCATTTATATATAATGTATTTCATGATAACTTTCAAGATGTTAAGTGCTAAATTTGGTAATGTATCCAAAATAAAACAAGTTTATTGGATTATAATTCTACTTTATTTTTTATAAAATATACAAAGAGTATATTGTGACGCGTTTCGTCTTGTTACACAATAAATATGTTAAGTGTTATTATATAACACTCTATGTAGCTTTTACAAACCCTAGCTTTAAAAAACCCTTTTTGAACTTTTTTGCATCCTTAACTCCAAACTGTAAAAAAAATAATTTGTTGCCCTCTAGAACTCAGGTATCAATATGTGCGTATTTATGAATGTATTACAAATACCCCGACTCAACACTGACTTTCTAGCGAGTCGAGGCAAGTTCACAGTCATTTGTGTCACTATAAGATGTGTCTTTGTTTCTGTTATGAAAATTTCAATAACACGTTGATTAACTTAAACATAGGTTTTTAAGCGAGTCGAAGTAAGTTCACAGGCATGAGCTGTGTCCAGTTCCAAGTAAGCTTATTATAAAACTTCTTCGTAAAAAAAATATTTTTACTGTATTTTTTGCTAATTTGTGAACTCTTTGTTTAGTCATTTAAATCTAGTAAAAAAAATGTTTTATCTGACTTCTTTTATGCAAACTCTCTTAGTAGAAATCTGAAAACTGCTTACGATACTTATGTAAATAATTAATTTATAGTAACATTATAATGATTTTATGAGTAGACATACATGAAAGTGTTTATGCTCTTTAAGATGTACACGGCGAAGAGTAAAGTAAACATGTTTTAGCATGTTTAGGATAATTTTATGGAATACTTTGTACACATTGTTTGCACGAGAAACATTGTTATTACTTAATAGTGAATAATTTTAAAGTATACATTTGCCTTTTAGTCTATGAACTATTATGTTAATTAGTTTTAAAGTGCACGGAAGGTATCCTAAACATTTTTAAAAAAATCTTTAGGCAGATTAGTTTTGATTATTATTTATTTAATAAGGTAATATGGAAATCTAGACATTGAATTTTTATGTATTATTCTATATCCCCTTCTCTAAAATGTTCTTCATCTCTGCTATAAAATTGTAATATCTCCCTAGGAGGTAAAATCCAGTCCTTTGTCAACTTTTAGACAATGTGAAAATATTGTTATTAAGATTTTCATTGACATTTTTTTTGTTTATTTTAGTGTTTTTTTTTATTTCATTATTTTTTTTATTTGTTTATAATATAATTTTTTATGTTCCTAGAGAAAAAAAAGTTTCAATTTAGTTTAACAAATATGTACATATTTATGTTTAAATATTATGAAGTATCTCATACCGTTAATGTTTAATTTTCTTTATGTTAAGCCATTGATAAATATATATATCTCTTTATCTAATTATTTGAAAGCAATCGACTGTTAAGAATATTTCTTTTCTAAATATTTTAATTTTCTCTTCAGGTTACGGATTGTTGAACTATTTAAGAAAACATGCTTTGTATTTAATCGATTTTGGACTGCATTTTTACGAAATCGATTAAATAATATTATGTGTTTATAGGATTTACACATATTGCGCCCCCAGAAGTACACTGTCATAAGTCTAAATTTGGCTGTTTTGAGCTATGAATGCAGTATAATCATTTTATTTCTCGTTCTTAGAAGAACACTTACTTATCTTTACGTTTTTATCCTACTTCTTCTTCCTTTGTTGCTTCCTTTGGAGGTTTAAAACGGGTAACCTGTTCTATCCCACTACCATCTATAGTGAGACGGATGTAAATGCCTCTTCATTCACTGGCGATAGCTTTGGTCTTTAGAGCGTTCATTTTGAGTCCAAATTCTTTTCTTGCATTATTTACCTTGTCAAGAAGCTGCCGTGGATGTTCAGCTGTTTAAGCTATAATGGAAGTATCATCAACGAATCTTAAATTGTTTATTACGGTTTTTCTAGCGAGATATACGACAAACTTCAGTATTAAAAAAAATCAATTTAGTAAAATACCACTGCAAAGAACTGTAGTTTATTTTTTTTTCATATTTTAACAGTCAAATGAGCAAATACGTCTACATACAGTAACGAGCATTACTAAATAATAAAAAGTTTGTTTTTGTTCTCCTTCAAAGCGGCCTATTTAGACCAACCAAAGTGTACTTCAAGAGGTGCGAAATAATGTTTTTTTTTTTAAATTTTAAAGTCTTTCAACTGGTTATAAATCATTACCATCATCATCTTAATTCCCTTTCCGCACCTAATGGTGCATAGAGTACTGCATTAGCACACCAATTGCAGCGTACTTGGATAATTTTCGTTACACGAAGGCAAGATGATCAGTCGTACGCTTCAAGTACCAGTCCAGAGACTATGAAATATTCTAGTGTAAAAACACCTTTTTAGATAAATAGTTCATATCAACCATGTCGGGAATCGAACCCGAAACCTCTTGCATGGTAGGCAAACGCGCTTACCATTACACTATAGGGCCGAAAAAAAGCTTATTATTAAAAAATGAGAATGAAGGTTTGGTAGAGCGGGTATCGAACCTCGAACCTCTGATTCATTAGTCTGCGACACTACTATGGAACCGCAACCCGGTTTAACATTCTGGTTCTATTTCACACATAAAGTTATTTATTCACCCTAATACGGACATCAATCAATCATTATCAAATCAAGTATGAACTATAATTTGGGTGTATCGAGAAACCTATGGTTGACAATACATGTCAGATGTATGGAGATAGGTACGAGTACCTACTACCGATACCTCAGAATGTTTACTCAAAGCAAACCTTTTGAAAGCAAATTGTTCGTGAAATTTACCGAGTCTTGGAACTCGGTGCGCCACTGGTGGCGCGCGCCCGAACGAGAATATTCCATTTTTGAATAGATAAATTCAAATTCCGAACGGCCATGAAGTGGTCATATTCCATATATTGACCGGTTCATACGACTGGCTGCACATTTAACAATGTTTTCAAGTTCTCCAAGAGTTCTCGGTTGAAGAAACGAATGAAAAGAACCATCAAGTTTGTGACCACGTTTCTTGTATTTTCTTATTTTATTGCCCTATTGCGCATCTAATGGTGCATATAATACATTGTTTTATAATAAATCACACCACGGACAAAATCGCATTATGTCACGTAAAATTTTATACAGCTATTATAAACATCAGTTCGTATCATTCCAACAGAAGCAATATTACTGATTAAACTGTTAATTCTGTACGGTCAGCAAGGTAAATATCCAAGGTACATGGTGATTGAATTCTATATACAAAGGTATGTATTTAAATTCCATTAGAAATAAATGCAGAAACTTAGGTAAACACCAGCGAAAATGCATTTCTTGTTTTCTTCCGTGCGCTTGTAACAGACATTTTATTAAAAAATCCTTCCATAACCCAAAATCAAATAATCTAAATAAACTCTAAATGCACTAGAGCTAAGGTGATTTATTTAGAATAATTCAAAATGCTGTATCCGCCTGTTTCCATACAAAAAAATATTATAGTATCACGCACGGCGTCCAATATAACCGAATATATTAATTTATTTGTCACTTCGGAGACAAAAGTCGAGATGAAAGCACAATCTGCTATTTATCAAATCTTTTAAGAGCAACTTTGGTTTTTATGCCCCAATGTCCAGAATGTGTAGATTAGTCAATTCATCACACGACTTGGAATTCTTTGAGATAGATCTTCCGGATTTTCGTAGATCTCTTCGCGACTAAACAGTGTGGGATGAAGTTGGATTAGCATGGTTTAGCTCGAAGTCTTAGGTCTTTCGTTTTTATGAATATATTGTATACAATTATGATTTTGCCCTTGTTTGTCTGGGCTAAATAGTTTTATGTTCTTTTTGTTCAGTTTCTTGCATTTATGTTTCTTCATGTAACTGTTGTAATTGGCGTATATATAATAAATAAATAAGGCGGGATGTGGGACTGCGTAAGTACATAAAATAATATAGTCTTGGGCCTTAACAGTGATTACCTACTTTACAATATATAACATTTTCGGCGCCCTGGACGTCCGCTGCTGGTTTTGATTTTTATGTTTCAAATATACCGAAGTAATTATATTATGTTATTTGAATGAACAAATAAAAATAAATATTAATGACGGGCTGCACTGGAATGGTAATAGAATGATTTTGTAATGGTACACTTTGTAAATGGTCACCATTGTCAATTAGATACCTTTTCTGTAGCTCCTGACTTCGAAATCTAAGTAAACAGTACCCGTCTATTGTGTCACTACCTTTTAAAAATTAATTTTAAGGTAAGCCTCACGAGAAATAAGCAAATAGAGCCATCTTGAACTGAGCAAACAGACCCATTCTTCTGTCTCTCCATTTGACGTGTATTAGGCACCATTCTCATATGACGGAATAAAAAAATGGCAGCTGTGTATTGTGTATTATGACTTTTGAAAATAATTGTCACAAAGTCGAGACCGGATACAATATATCTGGTTTACTGGAAATGTGAGTACTTATTAGGAGCTTCTTGGGAAGAAGATTTATAAGTTTTTTCGTTTGTCACTGGATATAAAGAAGTTGAAACGATTGCAATATAAATAACACAATTATGAGAGATCAATACTTGCTTTCAGAAAAACGGGAAAGTTTTTATCTATCTATCAGTCAAATAATGAAGTGATTTTAAAATTCTCGATGAAGTGGATTATTTAAAAACAAATATTTTTTATTTATTTATTTAAACGCCTTTTAGACTTTTAAATGTTTTACATACAGATATACAAATAAAGACAGACATATATTTTACACAGAAGTAGCAAAAAAAATTATAAATGATTTTTAAAAGAAAAAAAAAAAATTAATATATCATTTTTACATATAGAATAGAAGTGCATTTTTAACATGAAGATAGAAATGTATTTTACACAAAAAAAAGAGCAAAAAATTAAAATGAATTAAGAAGAGAAAGAAAAAAAAAATTACATTTTAGTAGAGAATCTATGGGGATGCATAGTAATACATACATATATTGCAGTAGAGAACAGGAGTACATCTTTTCGTATAGGTCATATTAAAATAATATTAAAATTAGAATAAGTTCGAAAAATACTAATTTAGAATACAGATATAAGTCAATAAACGGTAAACAATTGAAATCAACATAGCATTATTTAGGTATTACAATTTGAAGATAGTAAATTGATACACTGCCTTTTAAAATTCAAAAGTGTTATATTCAATATATCTACGTCATGTGTGTGCTTGATATTCAATATGACCCTTCATGTCTGTGTCCAGGCGGATTGATAGTACAGTTCTGTGGGCAGAATATAACCAGAATCCCGAATTACAGTTTTGACTGTATGGTTACTTTTATCAAAATTGATTTTGGAGACAATTCCGCCGCATAATGTAGTGGTTGGCGCATTCGTCGTGAGGGTCCGGGTCCGATTACTGGGATGGTCACCTTTTTTTTCTTGTTTTATAAAAATAAATATTTGCGTTCCTATGATTTACGCATATATTTAATGAGGGCCATTTTTAACGAGTTGTAAATAACTCACTATTAGGAAATAGAAATAAAGTTGGGTTAGAGTAGGATGCGAACCACGGATTAGACCGGAAACACTAGCCACGGGACCACTCAGTTGATTTTTAAGGTGATTTTACAACGCAATATTTTTTATTATTCCTTGAATTAATTTTCCCTTATGTAACAGATGATCGAGATACGCTGTAGTATATTAATGCAAAGCTGTATGCACCATCGATTCAAAGTTATTTTTCGTGCATATGGTATTAAATTATTTTTTTGAAAATGACAAAATAAATAAACGTTATTACTCGTAAAAAAGTATAAAATCATTGCTTTCAATCAATCTTTTTTAAAAATTTTATTTTATATCGTTTCTGCAAGTCAAACTCATATATGGTAATATCTAATCTGCCATTACTTAAGACACGTCTTTTAATATTGTAGACGATAATCATAAAAGCTATTTTCAACTTAACTTTATAATAAAATGGTAAAAAAACAGTATTTACAACCGACTTTTGTAATTTCTGTCAGACATAGTTTTTATGCGTAATTTATAGCAATGTGTGAAAACTTTAATGGATTGTCAATTTAGTTTGAAGTTTAAACAATAATAATCGTCTTGTAATGCTTGAGGCATTTGATTAACTAAGAGCAGATAAGTATGAAGTCGAGTTTTCTTATTTAACCGTAAATCATTTCGCATTTTCAAAAGCAATTTTCAGGGTCTTTGGGCTCAGCACCTTAATAAATCGAGCTAGCGAATATCCTTTACCTACTTGTGTTATTTCTTCTCCTCTATTATGCGTGCGAAATCCTTCAGGATCAGGAGAGAACTGGAGGAGGTTTAAGGATTTGAATTTTCTCCTGTTTGCCGGTCGGGAAGATTAACCAAAGGGAAGCTTTCCTAGGGAGAGCTTGCTAATGAATTAGACTGATGAAAATAAATGGTCGGCCCGACTTTTCTATACCAAATCCACTTATCTTAGGGAAGTCGATACCAGAAATAAATTGTTATTCCATCGAATGAGGTAAGAGATTTTGTTTGTTCTTTGGATTTTGATTTTGCTTTTACAATGTTTTACATAAGATTTGGCGAGGGTCGTATTCATCGCATGGCATTAATAGCTAAATAATTTAACAGTACTTTATAATTATAATTGAGAGGTTTTTAGCTTAAAAAAAATACTTGCACATTTCTTCACTTGAGAATTAATATTTTTATTCGTTGAAAAAGACGCACTGTTTTTTTTGTCAAAAATTTATTGTCCGAAATTCAATAACTATTTGATTGATACTAATCAGAAATTCAACCCGACAATGGTTTTTTTAAACTGACCCCTTGTCTCAATAGAGCCAAGGGGGTTATTATTCAAGTGTGTCTTAACCGAGATAGAGAAATTATTATAGAATGTGGAAATCTAGGCATTTACAGAGCTTATAACCCGTCAATTGCTAGTTTTAAGTGATAGCCTCACATGCTGTGTAATGTAAGCCTAATGTTTTTGACTTCCACATCTATGATATTATCATTGATTGCGTAATTTCATCGTAAAATGTACAGTTTAAAAAAGTTGTTTTAAAGTCTAGATATAACTTTTAATGAGCGTCAACTGTTCTTGACTATAAACTTAATAGTTAAGTTATATATGAGGTAGAAGAAGCAGCTCTGGTTTGGTTTAGGATATCTTTAAAGAGTTCGCGGATACCGCATGCTTCACCAAATTAGTGGAAATGGACTTAACAAGTCAGTAAATGAGTTTAATTTTAATATACGCGTAAAAATCATGTCAAGCTTATAATTATTATATTAAACGGTGAATTCGCAAAATAAAGACAAGATATGTGTATATTTATATATATGTGTGTATATATGTGTATGTCTGTTTGTATATGAATCAAAATGTGTATCCGAATAAGTTTATATTTTGTTTGTCTGTGCTCTATATTAATTTGTTAACTATTAAAATATATTAAAATGTAATTGCCTAGCTTGGAACGGGGTATGTACCCTTGTTAGCTGGGCAAAGTGAACATGGAATTGTATTTTGATAAAGAGTGTGAATAAATAAATAAATAAAAAATTAAAAAAAAAGGCGTATTAAAAAATGTAAATGCAAAATTTTATTTTATTTATTATGGTTCACAAACAACGAACAATACATACGACATTAGTATAATAATCACAATTCGTCATGTTTAGATATTGCACAAATAAAGAAAAATAAAAGTTTAGGATTGACTTTTTTCAAATTGGCTAGCTTAATTAAATTCTTTGATTGTTATGAAAGTTATAACAATAATATATTACTAAAAGGTTATTACAAATTATTTTACCTGACTAACGTAAGTGACTATTTGATTTAATAAATTGCGTTACAGTTTTTCTGTAATTATTTAATGCATCGTTGAAAAAATCAATATCAGCATTACGTTCTAAGTAATTATATAATTTTAACATGATACGTGATAATGCGTTAAAGTGCGCCATATTATTATTGAAGGTTAGAAGGTAAAATGTTGTGTACGATCTCAAAACTGGTGACATTCAGGGGTATATTCTTCGAATAAAATGTTATTATTTTATAAAGATACATCAAGTCTAAAATCTGTCTTCTAAATTCCAATTTATATAGACTAAAATGTTCTAGGCGCTGAACATATAAATACCTATTTTAAAGTTCGATTTAGTTTCAATTTTATAAAGTAAAACAAAATCAGAGCAAATACGCCCAAATTTTTTTTCTTAATTCATATGAATCATCGTTTTTTTATGTGTTTAATTGTTTTCCGGCATAATTTTTAAATTTGACAAAGCCCAGTGTAACTACGTTACGAGTTATGACGCCTTACATGATAAATATTTTGAGAAGAATCAGTATTCAATTAGGAGTTCTCAGAACAAACGAGATCCTTGCTTTTTATCGAAGTTCCTAATGTGCTAAGGACGATCTTATGTATAATTAATCAGGATTAATATAATGTTATAGATTAGACATGAATTAACAAGGCATTAGTATTGTCATTTCCCCTACGCCTATTATTAAGGAGGAATTATAGGGTATCACTTTTGATTGTTATTGGATAACAGTAACAATAGTATTGCTTGATTCCCAATTCACTACAGACACATAACGCAGAAACAATTAGTCTCCATAATTAAAAGCGATGATATTAGTTAGACATGTAAAATGTAATTGACAAAGACACTAATATGTGTAATAAGAATAAAGGTTTAATGTTTAATATAAACCAATATGTGCTTCAACATGATATAGTTTGTCAAGGAAAATTTAATAGACAAAAACTACGTACATATACCTAAAATGTAAAATATATTTCCTCGCCTCGTGGTCTAATAGCCAGCAGGTTTGCATACCACGCAAGAGGTCTCGGATTCGATTTTCGACATGGTTGACATAAAATATCTATTAAAAAACACTTGAATATTTCATAGTCCGTGGACCTAAAGCGTAAGACTCATCATACGAGTATTACTTTCGTGTACATATTTTTCATCAAAATATACTTTAGTTGGTTTACAAATGCAGTGACCTATGCATCCATTAAGTGCGGAAAGGGAATAATAATGAGGATGATGAAACTGCATTTGTGCATTTATTTTATATATACTACCTATTTGTAATATTTAAAATAAAAAAATGTTATTTTTAAAATAACATACATACACGGTTTTTCAGGGATATATCGCGAAACTTCAGAAGAACATTTTTTATGATATACTTTTTAAAATATCCTAATTCCGACGTGGTTGACATGAAATCGGGTTATGGTCCCGTGGCTAGTGTTGTGGACTCACGGATCAGAGGTCCGAGGTTCTAACACCACTCTACCTCAAATTGATTCCCATTTTCTAATAGGGAGTTATTTACAACTCGTTGAAAATGGTCTTTAAAATTTAAATATTTGGGTAAGTTATAAGAACGATAGTATTTTTATGTATTTAAATAAAATATATACTCGTTTATTACCGAGGCGTTTTAATTGTAATTTTTATTAAAATTAAATAACTATAGAATTTATATAAAAAAACGAAATACATAAATATTATCAAATTTTAATTTTTTTTATTAGCAAATTTCATAAAAGGTACATAATTTAAAAAAAATCTAGTACTAGTACTTTTACACATATAGTAAATGTTATCACTGTAACTCTCCAAAAAAGAGACTAACTCTTGTGCTTGGAGAGTGACTTACACTGTTGTAGTTGTTTATTTATAAGAGTTTTTTTAATTTTGAATTTACGAGTATATGAGAAAAAAAAACATAAAATATATAAAGAAGAAAACATAAAATAATAATACATTCATACTAGTTAACATTTAATACAGTTTTTACACGTGTTCAAAAAATGTCTTTAGATTGACTTTAAATTTATTTATTGATATATTATTTTTAATTGTTTTTAGTTCATTGGGGAGATTATTATAATTTTTTACACCTTTGAAGACAAAGTTATTTTGTCAAGAAACTCTGTAATCTATTAAGGGAGTGCAAACTGCTGTAAAGTTTACGACTAACTTCGTTAACATGATCGTGCCACCCTAAATGCTCATGAATGATAATACCTAAGTTTTTGACTAGAACATTCGTAAAGTATTTCTTTTTAGCCTTTCTTTCGCTGTCCAATCGTTCTTCATGTCCAAACCGACGCATTACAAAATTATTATGTTTTTGATATTTTTAATTTAATTTAATTTAATTTTAAAATTACGCAAATTTAAAGAAAATGCTAGAACCCTAATTAAAAATCGTAATTACAATTTAATCTAACTGTACCTACCTAATATTTTGTTTTATTGTGCACTTTCATATCGTAATTATTTTTACTTGTTTGAAAGAAGAAAGAAGGAAGGACTGATACCTTCGTATTACTCCGTATGGATCCGCCGGTGAAAGGATTTTTATGTTCGATCAAATAAAAAATCTTTTTTTTATTTATTTATTATTTCATTATTATTGTAATATTTTATTTATTTTTTACGTGTGGAATGATATTTCAATGCATGCTTTTTTTCTTCTTTTTTTGACATTATTTTTTTTTCTTTTGTTTAGGAAACATACAGTACAGTAATCAAGGTTCGTAGGTTTTCACGGCCTTCAGAATACAGATAGTGTTTTTCTGGGTTATTATGCCGTGTTTGTGGGCTTTGTATTGCCGACGTTTCGGAGCACATTGCAGTGTCCATCTTCAGGGCTGAATGTATGAGTGTAGTTTTTAGTGTGTTTAATTGTGAGGAATTTGTACCGTGTCGCAGTCTACAGTTTACTATGGAAGTAGAGGAGGACAAAAGCCTATCTTTTCTAGACGTCAAATTAAGCAGAAAGGAAGATGGCAGACTGGGACATACGGTGTATAGAAAACCCACACATACAAACCGGTCCACACTCCATGCTACCTCACATCACCACCCATCTCAAAAATTAGGCATCATAAACACGCTGGCCAGAAGGGCAACACGTATTTGTGAAGAAAGTAACCTAGAAGAGGAATTGAATATACTGACAAAAGTATTAGAAAGTAATGGCTATGAAAAGAAGGATATAAAAAGAAGAATAATGTCGGTAACAAATCCAAAGAATATTTCCAAGATGGATGATGCTAATACGGATAAAAGAATAGCGTTCCTTCCCTATGTCAAAAATGTCACGGATAGAATTGCAAAAACGCTTAAAAAACGGGACATAAGGACAGTGTTCGGTACGACCTCAAAAGTAAGAAACTTACTAAAATCAGTAAAAGATCGGGACCCACTTGAAACAGATGGAGTATATAAATTAAATTGCAAAAGCTGTGAAACAGTCTACATAGGGCAGACTGCCAGAAACATAATGACAAGAATAAAAGAGCACAAGAGTGCATGCAAGTTGGGCTACCCGGATAAATCAGCTCTTGCAGAGCACTACATAGAAACAGGGCATAATTTCTCATTTGAGCCAAATGTCCTTGGAAAGCCCAAAAATCATCAAGCCCGTTTAATAAAGGAAGCCATAGAAATATACAAGCATCTGTATATTTCTATGGCTCTAGATCTCATATCGCATTTGTATATGATATGAGATCTATGCACGGCTCATAGATCTCATATCATATACAAATGCGAAACAATATAATCATGTACACAACTCGAATTTAAGATGTCTGGACCTTGCTTTGGCAAATATGGAATTAAAAGTAACACGTTCTTTTACTCCAATAGTGGCTGAAGATAATTACCATCCAGCACTGGAAATTGATATAATTAAATTAAATACTTTGCCACTAGAAGAGTTGCCGAACAAACGGTATATTTTCCATAAAGCAAATTATACTGCTATCAATGAATATCTTATAAGCATTGACTGGCAAGACGACTTCAAGGAAATTAATATTGATCAAGCTGTCGACTCTTTCTACAATTATCTTCATAAAAGCATTGAACGTCATGTACCATACAAAATGCCAAGAACCACTAAATTCCCATTATGGTACTCTAAGGCTCTAATTAAGGTTATAAAAGAGAAAACTAAATACCAAAAAAAATGGAAAAACTATAACAACATTGCTGACAAACATACTTTCAACCTGTTACGATCTCGTCAAAAGCGTTTGAACAAAGAAGATTTTTATAACTATATACGCAACACAGAAAAAAATATAATTAATGCTCCAAAATGCTTCTGGACGTATGTTAAAAGCAAAAGAAAAAATAATTCTATCCCAAAATCAATGCATTATGGCGGTGATATAATTGAAGAGGGTATTAATATATGTTAAAAGTTCTCCGAATACTTTCATTCTACATTTAACCATTATAATCAAATACATGTTCCAGACAATACTAGACTAGTAAGTGACTTACAGTGTATAAATGATGTTGATATTTGCGAAAATATAGTGAATAAATACCTTAGTAAACTTGACGTCAGTAAAGGTGCTGGAAGTGATAAAATACCTACCATCTTTGCCAAAAATTGCGCCAAATCTTTAGCTTTGCCACTAACGATATTGTTTAATTGGTCTATTCGTGATGGAATATTCCCCAAACGATGGAAAGAAGCTTTAATAATTCCCATATACAAATCAGGGTGTAGAAATGAAATAAATAACTACAGGCCTATATCAATTCTTTCAGTATTCAGTAAAATGTTTGAATCCATCGTTTACGATCAGGTTTATCCAGCGATTAAACAATACTTAAACGTCAATCAACATGGTTTCGTTCGTGGAAGATCTGTTCTAACTAATTTAGTGCACTTTACTGACTATGTTCATTATAATATGGACAAAAGAACACAGGTTGACGTTCTATACACGGATTTTTCGAAAGCATTCGACAAAGTTTGTCACTCAGTTCTTAAGGAAAAATTAAAACTAATTGGAATTCACGGTGATCTATATAGATGGATTTGCTCTTATATAAATAAAAGACTTCAAGCCGTGGTTGTGAATGGGTTTGTATCTTTATATAAATGCGTCCCTTCTGGAGTTCCCCAGGGATCGATTTTAGGTCCACTTCTTTTTAATGTTTACATAAATGATATTTTTTACTGCTTTGAGTCTGCCTTTTTTTCCCTGTACGCCGATGATATGAAAATTTTCACAAAAATTGAATCCTTAAAAGATATTAACAATCTTCAAAAAGACCTAGATAGGGTCGTTAAATACTGCGATCATAACAAACTTTATTTAAATGTCTCCAAGTGCTACAAAGTGTCTTTTACTAGAAATAAAATTTTAAAACCATCCTTTTACAATATTAATGGATGCACAATTACCGAAGTTGATTGTATTCGTGATCTTGGTGTATATTTGGATAAAAAATTGTCTTATGAGAAACATATAGAGAAGATGGTCAGCAAAGCTTACAAAACATTAGGCTTTATAATAAGAGTATGTAAACCATTTAACTATCCACAAACACTAAAAATATTATATTTTGCACATGTCCGCAGTATTCTTGAATATTGCTCTACAGTCTGGTCTCCTCAATACTCCAAATACATTTTACGAATTGAAAGGATACAAAAATTTTTTATGATGCATCTAAACTATCGACAAAATGAACATTTTAATAACTATGAAGAAGCTGTACTATATCACAATATTGAAACCTTACAATCCAGAAGAACTATATCTGATACCGTCTTCCTTTACAAAATAGTAAATAACAAATTAGATTGTCCCCAACTTCTTGAGAAAATTAAAATTCGTATCCCTCAGCGCGCAACTCGGCTGCAGCAATTGTTTCATGTTGGAAGATCAAGCACAAATAACAACAAGAATGCACCTTTTCCCAGAATCTTAAATAGTTATAACAAACATTTTTTTGAAATTGATATATATTTTCTAACTTTAATTAACTATAAGAAAAATTCCAAGGCTATAATTGCAGATAATAATCATTTAACTTAATCAGTACTATCTATTTAACATTTGTAATTTGTTATAAACTTGTACATTTGTATTTATGTCTAAGAGGAAAAACTGATCTGAAGCTACTCCGTGGGGATCCGTAAAATGATTTTTTTTTTAAAATTATTTAAAAATTATAATAATAAATTAAATTTTGTACTTTTAGATATTATTAATTTTTTTATTTTTTGCAAGTGATATGATACGGAGTGGCTTAATACAGGTACGCTTTTTTTTAAATTTTTTACATTCTATTTAGTTTTTATATAGAAAACTATAATTGGCCTAAAATTTTGGTTTATTTGTATATACTGTACTTTTTGTTGTAATGGCTGTTGTTTTCTTTAAATAAATAAATAAATAAATAAAAAAATAAATAAACAGGGATGATGGGTTACGACTACGAACCTCATGGTACCCGGTGCTTCCAAAGCCCACGGTACAAACTCCACACACTTAACCACATACATTGCCCGACTGCGACACGGTACAAATTCCTCACAATTGAACACACTAAAAACTACACTCATACATTCAGCCCTGAAGATGGACACTGCAATGTGCTCCGAAACGTCGGCAATACAAAGCCCACAAACACGGCATAATAACCCAGAAAAACACTATCTGTATACAGTACAGTTACAAAGATTAATATTTTACACAATTAGACTTAATTCTAATGGACCAGTGAAGTTTCCATATTATAAAGCAATTATATGTAAGGTTAATTATGAAAGTATAAAAAAGAGAAGGAAAAAGAAAAACATAAATGAAAGTTGTTTAAAAATTAAAATTTAAGTGAAAAAAATATATTTTAAATTTTGTAGTTTGTAGTGAGTATTTACAAATGGAAATAATATTAAAAATGAATAGAAAACTATAATTGGCCTATAATTTTGGTTTATTTGTAAATATTTTTTGTTGTTGTAATGGCTGTTGTTTTTTTTAATAAATAAATAAAATAAAATAAACATTTCTATTACATGTAAGGTAAATTAAATTGAAGATATTTTGAACCAATAAAGTAAAAATAAATGAATATATCTTAAAAATACACAAATACACGTATGTAAATGTAAATGTTTATTTATAGGTAGGTAAGTTATGTGTAATATGCTTAAGGGTACGTTAGACAATATGGCTATATGCATGTAATAATTTGGCAACATTCTGGTCCTTCATTATATTGGGATCAAAATTGATGTCGGCTTGGCTGCTGTCGGCACATACACATCCCACCTGATAAGGGTTCCTTCGGGATAACAAGAAAATATTGGCAAGACCGTACAACACATAGTTAGCTAGATCCCCAAAACAGAATGCGTGACTGTGCTTCTTATATTTACTTGGATAATTTACATATCGCGATTGTTGTAAAAATCGCTTAAAGGGCGCTGTACAATAAATATCCAAATAAGTTTTGCAGCTACAGAGCATGGACGGTTTCTAATTATGATCGATTTCGATAACAGATATGAGCTAGATTACAGCTACTTGAATTAACTATAAAGTGCGTTAGTAAAAAAAAATGTTTAAAAATTGGAGTTAGATTAACACGACCTTTACTCACAGCAAAGCGCATTTCCGAGAGAGATTCTAGAAACTTAAAAATAATTTACAAAGCAATTATTGAACCACACGTTAACTACTGTAGTAGCATTTTATTTTTATCAAACAAAGAAAACATAGATAAACTAACTGTATTACAAAATAAAGCCTTTAGAATCATTTTGAAAAAAAAACAGATATACGAGGGTAAAGTCGATGGTAAATGAAATGAAATTATTAACATATAAACAAAGAATATTTTACAATACAATGATATTTGTTCATAAAATTATAAACTCAGAATTACACAAAAACAGAATTTTGGAAAAAAATTGAGCGGAACCAGCATGAACACGATCATAATACTAGAGAAAAGAACAAAATTAGACTTCCATTTAGGAAAAAGGCAGTCACAAAATTCAATTTTATTTAAAGCAATTAAAAAATATTACGAAATGGAAAAAAATATTTATGAAGAAAAAAAACATATCAAAATTTAAAATAATGGTCAAAACATATGTGATAAACAATTTATAAATTAAATATATTTGCAATGTTATTATTAGAACACACATAACAATATGTATGATATGTGTGCCCTACTTTAAGATTTAAATTTTTTTTTAAAAAATGTTAAAAAAGAACACATTATATAATATTATAAAATAAAATATATAATAACTACACTTTTATTTGAAACTCTTATTATTATTATTAATTCCAATAAATTTAGAAAAAAAACAAACACTTAGCAGAGTCGTAAAGTTGTCAAGTATTCATGAGAAGAAAACAGCTATAAGTCAAATAATAAAGCACCATTTTAACATTATGATTACCAAAATACCTATAGATGTTGATTGTAAGTAGTTACTGCAGATATGTGGCTAACTGCTTGGGATTAAAATAAAATGTATAATATTAAAATTAAAATACGTTTTAACGGAGATGAAGAATATTTTCAAGACGGTTATTCTTAAAACAGAAAAAACCCGATTCCTTAGCTGCTTTAAGTGGCCACTTTACACACTTCGTAACATTCACCAAGGCCCGGAAGCAGAACACAATGCTCCGGCAAAAAATACCTGGTCAGTCTCATCCAAAAGAACTAATAAACGGTAAATAGAATCACCATGTAAAGCGCCCTTGAGGTATTTTATTACGAAAATGGCGCTATATAAGTTATCCATAATAAATAAATAAATAAATACTCGTAAAGGTAAAAGTTATCACTAGAGCCCTTACAGGGCACAGCAGACTGAATTCACCTAAGGACCTTGGTAGAATGCTCCTTTTTGAATCTTCTAGATGTAAGTTCTGCAGTGCAGATGAGGAGAAAATATGAATGTGATGCTTGTATCGTAAAAAAGCCGCATCCTCGGGGGACCGGTAGAACGATTGCCCCCTACCCAATAGCCCGATGCTATATGGATCTGGACTTGGAGGGGGTGGTTTAGCAGAATGAGAGCTTTCGTCCTCAACACAATAGCCAGCCTGTTTAAAGACTTGGGCTAGAAGTGTGATAACTAATTCACGAGAACCCCTCACAATGGATTTTCGCAGGTTGCAGTGACATCAGAAACTTTTATGGCACTAACCCCCTTGACAAAGAATAAGAATAGAAATTCGACTTTCTGTCTATGTTTGAATATTCAAATTTCATTTATGTATATTATATAAGATGTTACCATAAGTTGTCTCGATTTATTTCAAATTTAAGAATTAGCACCAACAGTAAAACAAAATTGGAACGGTTAAACGTCATTCGAAAAAAAGTTTTCTGTTCTACATGATGGTGTATTTGCTTTTACGTTACGTGTTTTATTATGTTTGATTACAAGCCTTTAAAATATAATGTCAAGTAGACGAAAGGGAGCATTTTCGACACTTCCTTTTGTTCGCGTTCAATCGAAGGAATAAAGGAGAAAACAAATAAAAAAATCATTATTGACTAATTTGTTGTAATTTGTCCTCATATTCTCTTAATTTAAAAAATAACGGACCCAATTTATGCTAACACCCATACTTAAGGTAAACGTTTTATAATAAAACTTTCATGGGGCTTTTCAAAAAAAGCGTTCTTATTTAATACCACCCCCGATAATTCTTCTTCATTATTTTACAACAAATAAGTCAATAATATATTCTTGTGCGCCAATAGTAGAGCAGAATATTTTTTTTCCTTCTCATTTTTTTACCATTTTGTTGTACTTTTAGTACTTTTTTGGTCATTTTTAAATTTGAAAAAAAACCAAGACAATTTATATCCAAAAAAATTGTATAAACAATAATATTATGTTACTCTAGGAGCACTGTTCTAGAATTTTCTTTCACCTGACAATAAATCATGATTAGGCTTACAATATGACCCGCGCTGTTTCCAAATGACAAATAACACAATACGTAATAATCTCGACTGGTTTTTATTGGACCATTCTGATTTGTTTCTCCGTTTGCCGGCGAACGAACAAAAGCTAAATCATACTTGTGTTGAAGAATAATCCGATTATGATGAACTGAAATCACTGGGATTCAAATTCCCGAAGGAGGTCTCACAAATTAGGTCTTATGAGATTCATGTGGAAAGGAATGCGATCTCCCTCGGGGGTTGACTGCTTTTCAAAGACTCTGTACCTATTGAACGTTTAATAAAAATAAAAGGGACATAACTTCTTGCTTTGTTCAATTTTTCCTACTAACTATGCATTCTCAATTAAAATTCTTCAGTGGAACCCATTATCTTTTATATTCCACAGCATCAAAATCCTTTATTTTAACGAGTCGTATACATCGCTGAATATTATTTTCTAATCAATACGGGGTTTGATCGCATATTATGCGGATTTAAATCCGTTTTAAATGTATATGTATTTTTTTATAATAATTGAAATAAATAAAAAATATAACGTACATCTTGACGAATGTCGTGTATGAGAATTTCATTTCCGGTACGGTCATAAATTTATATAAAAAGCTTTTTCCGCTTAAATATTTAATTGTTTATCAATACTGGCATTTAGAGCATAAAACTGATTGTCTTAACTACAAAAAATATATAATGATCTGACAAGTGTGGATAAGGGTGAAGACAAAACACAGAAACATAATTTTGTTGTAAAAATGAATGTCCAATAAATGATAGTTAAAATTAGTATAAAACCACTTACCGACTTTTCTGTGGCTACCGAAATGTATTTATCTCCTTTGTCAATACATGAATTACAGTAACATGCAAATTCCATTTTCACTATAGTAGTTGCACACAAATATAAAATTAATGTGCTGATATGACACACGTATGCTATTATAAGCTAACACTAACGTCCACAGAGTATAATTTTCAAAATGTTTAATCTTTCTTGAATTGTATACTACGTATCAGATGACCATAACTATAAAACAGCGTGATTATATACACATATTTACTTTAATTTATTAAATTATTTGATCACGAAGTTAAGGCTTTAAATATTAACAATAAATTATATCCTTTTCTACTTAAAATAAATTTGTTCTCGCGGTTACGCGATGAGAACTTTTTTTTTTCAATCGATGTTATTTGTTTCATCTTCTTGAAACTTGAATAATTGAATCAAAATGCGAGTGATCGAGTAAAAATAATAATTTTTATTAGTATTTGATGTTCAGATGGATTTAAAAAATGCTTCTCAATGGCTCAAAATTTTAAATAATCTTCCACAAAATTGATTCAATAATGCAGCTAAATCTTAAACTATCGGCGCGGATCACTTTTACTTGCCTAACTTATATGTTTATAGACATAACATACGATAATTAATTAAACACGACGAGATGGAAAATGATTTATATATAAGACTCTTATTTATTGAGTTAAATCTTAAAGAATTGGATAAAATCTTTTGCAATGAAAAATGTGATAAAATATCATAAATCCGACAATTTTAAAAAAGAAATTCGGTAAGATTTTTTCCTCGTAACAATGCATTTATACAATAAAAATATTAAAAGACTGCGCCCATTCGTTCGTATGATAACCTCTGAAACAGTTCAACAAAGCGTGATTTATGAATAAAAAATAGATTCCCATTCGATTTTGCAAAAAAGATTTGCCGTTGTAATATATTTATAAAGGACCCAAACAATTGCCCCTGGAAAGACGCGTAGGCTTCAGATGTAGACGAATCATTTGTTGTATAAAAATAACAGAATTTAGATGAAAGGTAATCCTTTAAGGGCAAGGTGAACGGAGATTTAATCTTTTCATTCAAGATAACCTGTAGGCTGTAGATAGGAAGGATTTCGTGTTTTATCTTGGATACGCACAAAAGCTCGAAGTGGATTGACGTTTTATAAGAGATATATGTTTTATTTGAACCATTGTTAAAGGAAATGGTATTAAAACAGAGAGGTTGGGTGCTTTATATATTTTGACACCCATTGTGTATCTCTGGATAAATAATTTAAATTACTGCAGTGTCTGCCAAGCTGCCGTGGGAATACGATACATTCAATAATCATACATCATGTACGGATATAATATGTTACGAAATGAATGTTAGTAGAAAGGAGTACGTTAAAAAAAAGTTAAATAAATATAGTTAAAAAAGCTAAAAATACTACCACCTTCGGAAAAATATAGATTATGTATGCATTGGGAAATGTTCATTTAGAATAATTTTAATATATATTGTAATTTTTTATATGATTTGAAACACAATAAAGAAATATCATGTCAATTGGAAATAAGTCATTTATGTATTTTTTTCAATATTTAACATTAAAAAAAATATAGCACATTTTTGTACATAACTAACAACACGATTACATTGACAATAAATTTTGCCTATTTTGTTGAGCCGAGTTTTACGTACATTATTTTTTGTTTGCCGTGTTGTTTTTTTATATTTAATTAAACTATGTACTTGTTATTTCTTAACGTGTCCCTTGGGTGAACTGTGAAATTAAAGAATAAAATAACGCAGATGTTTTTCCTCAAAAATTAACAATATATTATATTAAATAGTATCTAAGCAAAATTTATCTAAAAAAATCGGCCTGTCTGATCATTTAAATCTGTAGCAGCTTCCTGTATGGTAGTACGCGTTTTACCTATTGGTAGAAATGTTTTATTTTTGTTTAAATATTGCAATAAATATGTAAATGCAATAACTAGATAAGTGGTTAAAATAAATAAATAATTAATAATAAATGGTTAAAACGTTATAACTACCTATTAAAAAAAATAACACACAAATGTCTGAGGTTCAAACCTCGGTCCACTTAAACAATTTTCCCATTTTTATTGCGCAGCTTATTACGACTTTTAAAAAATTATCCTAATTTAAATATTTGAGTGAATAATAAAAAGACGACAATTTCTATTTCCCAAAAATGTCACCATTTTTCTTTTTCGTTTTTTTAGGTGTAGGCAGCAAAATTGGTTTACTGCGACACTCGTTTATCCTGGCATACGATCCTAATAATATATAAAATGTCTCTTGTAATAATTTCTTTTAGATGTTTAAATCAAGACGTAATGTTGTTTGTTACGGCTGAAATAAGATACAAACAGGACATTTTAGATAATAAAACCATTACGCAGAATGCCCACAACACAAAGAAGGCACATTGCACAAAATATTCTGGAAGACATTAAAATAGGTTTAAAAGCATTGTGTACATGGCTTATTTCAGACGGATCGTACAAATCCACACGGTACGGCAAAATTACCAAGGTTAGAGAGCTTTTTAATAAATTATTTTTAAAAGGTTTAGTAAATTGATTGGGTTGAACTGTGCCGTAAAGATACCTGTATCCGGGCGGACAGAAAAATATTCTGTGAAATGTTACTTGAACCATGGACTATTGTTTTTGACACAATTGGGAAATATTACATACTACGAATACCGATAAAAATATATGAAATAAATTTAGAGTAGGTGAGTAATTGTATTTAAAAAATCAATATGGATATTGTGGAGAAATGTTTTCATGCATAAATGTAAATTTAAAAAAAAATAAAAATACGTTGCTAGAAAAATGCGACGTGTTTGGCCATGGTTGTTGTGACGTCAAAATTTGTGATAATGTTCTAAACAAATTTCAATGGCCAAGAACAAATAAATATGAACCGTGACGTCTAAGGGGCGTGGCCATTATCTAAAATGTAAATATGAAAGTCTTTTAAATTAATTGAATACATTTTCGCTACATTTATTTTTTTCAAAAAATATTACCTACATTATTAACGAAAATAACGTTGACAAACTGCAAAAAATTCTGCTCGTCTGGGTCTTAATATTAATAGAAAAAATACTCCGATCTTGTGCAACAAATCCTGTCCTAACCCTGATCAGCCCCTGCATAATAATGGACAGAGGATCGAGAAGGTTGACAGCTTTAAATACTTAGGAGTTCACATAACTGAAGCATGCACCAAGAGCTTGCTACCCTCCTAGGGATTGCTGGAGCAACTTTTAACGTGATGCGTGTTGTCTGAAACTCTAGTATATACTCAGTCAAAACAAAATGCCGATTATTCAACTCTTGTACAATGCCAGTACTCATATATGGGTGTGAATCTTGACACCTTACCAAAGCTCAGAACATCAAACTTCTGAGTTTTGAGAGTAGGTGTTTGAGGAGAATATTAGGTATAAGGTGGTTCGATTTTATAACCAGCATTAAAGTTCGAAAACGGACGCAGCAGTCTCCTATAACAAGCGTCTTGAGGATGCGGCGGTGGACCTAGCTTGGAGACGTGTTGCGCATGTCTCGGGAGAACCTAAACCCAAGTTGCCTCTTCTTTAAACCTAGGGGAACTCGCCGTCCTAGAAAGCCGTTGATGACGATCTTTCGACTTTATTCGGCGGAACTTAAAGGCGCTGGATTGACGTGGGAGGAAGTGGAAGTACTGGCTGGCGATAGGGTCTCCTGGAGACAACTGGTGATGTTCACATGCTCCACATAAGAGCAATTGTGGAGAAGAAGAAGAAGAAGAAGAAGAAGATTAACTTAAATTCGTGATATAAGTACTTACAATGAAAATACATAAAAGAGTCAAAGTAGTAGAAAAATCCTGCTCCGGAAAACCCCTTCGGATACATGGAAAATATCAACATCCAAAGTGATGTTGTTAAGCATATCGGTAGTTCTCCCAACAGGCGCAGGCATAATCATCGGCAGGCTGGTTCTGTATATTGGAATATGAAACAATCTATGCTGACGTTGTCTTAGGTAATTACCAGGAACATACAAACCAATGCTCATCATAATTTCATGACTATCGACCTTACAAATACACATTCCTTCAAGTCTCTAAACTGTTGTAGCCAAACATACCCTGGAGAAACCCGGCTGGGCAGAGCCAAGGATACCCGAACTCTCTCATGAAGATATAATCTCAGAAACTTCTTTTGGATTTTCTCTATCTTAAGTGAGTACTTCAGTTCATGTGGCCCAAAAGTCATATGGACACTCTCGAGTCTACTTCGCACCAAAGAGTTAAAAAGAGTTTTCAGTACGCGGGTATTTTCAAAAACCCTGACAGTACGCAGAACAAATCCTAACATCTAGACATTTACAGGTCAGCTAATGATAGGTTATAAGTTCGGTAAATGCTTAGACTTTAATAATTTCTTCTCTAAAATGTTCTTCGTCTCTGTTGTAATTTGTTACTAAATTAAATTTAATGTGGTGTGTGAATTTTTACGCTCCATCTGAAATAGGCCTATCTCGCATAAGGAAGGAGACATCACGTGGCAATGCCAAGATAAACCTAGAATGACAGTATGCCATTTTGGGACAATTACCCAGTTGGACGCCATGACCCAATAAAACGTATTGTTTGTCCCGGTTGTAAATAACTGGGACAAACTCCTTAGGGATAATTTACGTTTTGAAATATTGCCATGCTGTAAACAGTAGCTTTGTCATTATCCAGTATTTTTTACATGGGACAAAAATCTAAATTGAACAATAAGGGAAGCTAAATGTGGGCGGGTTTGCAAAGACAATACTAAGAATGATTTTAAAGGAGAATGTAATGTTGTCATTATCAGCGGAGAAGCTCCGTAAACAGGCCACAGCGGAAACATCCCACATCGCACCTGATCCTTACATATTAAAATATTACCTAAAATTTTATTATGTCCAACTTTTTTCTTTGCATGTCTGAAATCAATGTTGATGATGCTAACAATAAGATGCAAATATATTTCAATCAAATATCAAAAAAAAAAAAAAATATTAGATAGTTAGCAATAAAAAAATAAAAGAATGCAATAAACTAAATATTTAAGGGGAAAATATAGATTAAGTGAAAGAAAATAAATATTTAGGGGTAATAATCAATAATACACTAAAATCAGCATTACATTTTGAGTATATCAATAATATAATGTACATAATATGATATATATGAAGAGTGATATCAATGCTTACTTAGAAATTGTATGTATTTTATGTATCCTTGTTAAAATTTCAAATAAAATATAAATAAAGTGCCTACCACAAAAAAAAATATCTATAGTAGGGCCAATTTAATAGTTGACATTAATTTGTCAGTTTTAGCTTTATAGTGAGGTATATATTTTTTTAAGAAAACAAATAAAATACTCTTCCTTTGAAGCAAATATTAACCTTGTGGATTATAAGCAAGGTAAAAAATAATGCTAAAAATGTTTTCATTATTACTGTACTACATTGATACTTAAGGACCTGAGTTTGATTTCTAAAAAACTATTCATAAAATATTGGTTTGAACGAGAGGTTTACACATTCACTATAATATTTCATTGTCCCTGAAGCGTGAAACCGATCGCATTATCTTCGAAATACGGTGTATTTGTGTTAATGCTGTGTCCTAGACACCGTCGGAGGCAGATGAAGGTGTAATAATGACGGTGAATATATTTTTTAAATAATTGGTTTTTAACTTTTTTTCACATATAAAGGAATAAACAGCTATGCATCTATTTAAGAAGCTTGTCAGCAGTTGGAAAATTAAAGGTATGGAAGAAAATGCTCAAAAGTACACCACAGAAACAACACCAATAAAAAAATTAAAAATAAAAATTCTCACGACAGGCAAGAATCGCATGGCATTGGCATTGGCATGTCTAACCAAGTGCACAACCGCGCTTATTTATTTTAATACGATTTAAAAAAAAAACAACCAAAACTGAATTTTAGTAATAACTAAACAAAATTGCCATGAAATATAAAGTTCTGTGTGTAAAAAAGAATCAGAAACCTGGACGATTCCTTTAGACTCGATGTCTACTCTTAGGTTAAAATCATAAAAAATGAAACCTAGTGGAGATAAGTCCGCCTCGTAGTTTATGGTTAACGTATTTGCATATTATGCTTTAGGTTCTTGGTCCGATTCCTGGCAGGGAGGACGTGAAATATTAATTTTAACGGTGGCTCTACAATGAATTGTTTTATCGTACCATCTATGATACTAAAATGATCAATATACACTGCATATACTTTTCCTATGCAGTTCCCTATGCACTACCAGGTGCAGATGCAGGTTTGATGATGATGAGTGGTCAGAGTTCCGAGCTCTGATCCCCACATAATACAATTTTGATTATTATTTTCTAGCAGTTATGGTGGTCTTATGAAGGCAAGTATGTATTTAAACGCAAAATATCCTATTGTAAATATATATAATGGATTATTGTTGAATTGTTGTGGTAAGATTGTGAGGCGTTGGCATTGTATACAATAAAATTAAGATGGAGTGGTTCCTATTTTGACACCCAAAAATCTTTGTATTCGTTTGACAATTATTGTCAATTGACCACACGCCTTTTAGATTAATATGTTTACTGACAAAAAGATAGGTATTCATTTTAAATTTGGGGCTCAGAATAAAAAGGAAATAGATAATCGATTTTCTGCGAAACCAAAGCCAAAAAGTTAGTTAAAATGTTAAAAGTTAAATAATTGTTCTGTTTTCGTTAAAGTGGACCAAATTTTATAGCAGTTTAATAAAATTATAACTACGCTGTACAACTTTTTTTTTTACAAAAGGCATTTGTTTATTTTAAAAAAATAAATAAACTATTCATTTTGTCAATAGTACATACTTTTAACAACTCATTTATATAATTAATGATAAATATAATAATCAGAGAATTTGTACGGGATATTTGTTTTTCACCGCAACAAGCCAGGAGGTCCAATTACGATGAAGAGTACAGAACACCCCGGCTTGAAAAGAATTACATTAAGTTATGTTCTCACAGGGAATCTAACCCGGGACATTTCGTGGGTGGGTCAAGTTTCTTAGCCATTACACCACGGCGGTCGATTTTCATTAGACAAATGCAAGATTGAAATAAAACGGATATTCCCATTAGACAGTTTTAAAAAGTTCGTTGCTTTGACATTTTCGAAGAGTTTAAATAACAGTTTACATTTCTGCCCTCCATATGAAGAGTGCAGGATCTCAATTAGACTTGTTTCTGAGAAAAACGCGGGAAAAGAAAACAATGTTGTTTTTGTTGTAGTTTCAATACTGTTCATGTCATCACTTTATAAAAGAAAGAAAAAAAAGTGAGATTAATTTAGTTTGAGATTGATATTTAAATTTTAAAGATGAATGAAACTTAAATTAAACTAAATTAAAGATAATTATTAACTGAAAACCTAGTTACTGCAGTTTTGCTTCTGAAATTTCATGGTTTCTGAAGGAATATTGATACGTGAGTAAAAATAAAATAAAGTTATTTTCTTCGTGGGTCTAAATCTGTGTATAACAAAATATTGTCGAAAATGCTAGATACTGCAATCTTCGTAAGAAGGCAGATTTGTTAAATGATATTTTTTAACATATTTGATTTTGGTTTGTTACAATGGCTGTTGTTTATTTCAAATAAATACAATAAATCAGATTCATCGAATTAATGTTGAAAAAATTCAATACTGTCTAACGAAACAAAGGAAAAAATAAATCAGTGTCTTCCTTCAGAATCATGCGGAAAAATTCTTGATGCTCATTAGCACGAAGGAAATCGATTGAAAAAATTCGTTCATCGTCGGCTTAGTCAATGTTCATCAATAATTATTAAGGATTTCCCTGAAACTCAATTTAATGTGATTAAGTGGATTGTTTGTTATATTCTGAAAATGCGAAATGACAGGAAGCATTAATGTCGTCACGTCTTTAGATTAAAGTAAAGGGCTTTTCTGGGAACACAATAATAGTTATTTCTCTTCTAAAAAGCTTCCGATAATATCATTATTAAATAGGTTCTCAGTGAAAACATTCCACTTCCATACCCGGAAACCATTTTGAAGATCCTGCGAATCTGTCTATTGGTTTCCCTCATACTGAAAAACATTTTTTGCCATTAAACGAGTTATTCTTTAACTATCTCTTCCCGGTGACGTGTTGCTAGTACATATGGCATCGAATAATTTAAACATCTCAAAAAATATAACAAATTATGAGTTAAGATTCTTGGTGTTCCTCCGTTATACACATACGTATTGGTAATAATGTTTTTTAATAAAATAATTCATGCGTATTGGAAACAGAAAAGGCATTAAAAAAAAATCCGAAATAAATCAGTTCGCATGTTGCGTACGTAGTAAAAGAGTAATCCTAATATATAATTATATCACGTACTCTTTACATCTCACTCTCGATAATGCAGGTATATTCGGGAGCGAGAGAGACAATTTTATGCATCACACGTGCGAACAGCAAAGTTTCTAGTACTTCTCCCAGATGCTTGTCAGTAGCTTCCCGACGTTCGTTGCGGGTAGTTGTTTCGCCCGCGCTGCGAGCATGAGTTAATTTAAAAAAAATGTTTTTAGCAATTGTATTAACAGTATTATCACTTTTAAATACTATAAATAATTGAAGCAATTGACTACAAATACTTTATTTTTCCGATTTAAAATCTCTAATTTGTTGCATGTGCAATGTCTACACAGCACTGTAACGGGCGGATGTTTTTAGGACCGTAAGGGAATGGTCAAAATGTTTAATTTATAAACTCCACAACTTTCATTGCCCCTTAAGTTTTGAGTATGGCAAATTCTAGCCATGGAAGCATGTTTTCAAGAGATGGAAGGGTAAAAGAGTGAAGGTGGGAAACAAAATGAACCGCGCATTGAGCACAGTAATTGCTAATAAAAATATGTCAATCGAAGGTAAACTGGCAGTACATTACGCAGTTTTAGTCCCAACACTTATGTATGGAAGTGAAACATGGAACTGGCAGAGGAAGGATGAAAGTCGAGCCAACGGGGTCGAAATGCGATCTCTTAGACGAATGTGTGGGAAATGACTGTATGATAATGAATGATAAAATCAGGCGAGTTCGGTATAATTGATAAGATTAAGAAAAGGTCTCTGAGATGGTTTGTTCATGTAGAACTAATGGATGACGAAATAATGTTAAAACAGGTATATTTATTTTTTTACATACATAAGTTTATTGTACATTATTCGAAACATAAGTATGACGATAATAAATGGTAAAGTAGGACGAGGATAACCAACAAAGACGTGGCATGATCAGATAAAGCAGAATCTTACGCCTGTTCATTTCATAAGCAGGCAGAATCAAACATGACATGAATGACAAGATGTATGAATGTGGAAGAAGCTATAAAATGTACGCTAGGTTAGACGTATGTGGCGGTCCATTCTCTCAACCTACTCCTATGCAAGAGAAAATGGCGTAATGGTAGTAGTAATAGTACAAAATTTTATTTTCAATGTGGTATTTCTTAATAAATTCAATTACATTGATAATACAAAATTATTTTACCATTACGTATTTTGGAAAATTTCTTTATTTTATAGGTTCTCAATATTACCTAGAAATTAAATCGTTAATAAGACTGATTTTGCCAAGGTAAGCGTAATATCTATTGTAATAGATGATTTGCATCATTGTTTTTGCCAACGTAAGCGTGCTATCAATTGAACGTAGTTATGCAGAAAGCAGCCAGTCCACAATTTCGGAAAAATGAGATATTGATGTTATCGGGCGCAGTAAGGTCGATTTTATGTTCTGCTAAAAAATCCAGACCGCTTTTATATAAAAAAACTTTATGAATCGCCTCCGGAAAAAGGTGTCGATCACAAAAACGGCATTTCTCAATTTGCAGAAAACACCCACAAAACTAGAAAAATCCTATGGTACTTTAAAAATCTTTTAAACTGGTCAAATACACAATAAGATTCTTGTTTATAATATATTAAAAAAATAATGTATTCATTGTTTATCGTTTGTTAAAGTCAAAAAGATTCAAATTATTATGTAGATTTTATAATTCACTCTTTTTACAAAATGGCTATTATCTCAGTTTTACTTTTCTATGGCTGGCTGCTTTCTGTAAAACTACGTTTAATTGTAATAGATAGTTTGTATAATTGTTTTTGCCAACGTAAGCGTACTATCTGATAGTTCGAATAATTTCTTTCGACGGGTTTATTATACAGTAAATTAATTTATAACAGTATTTGTGTTTAACTCAGAATAAATCAAGTAAATTAATATAAAAGTACGTAAAAATAAATAGTCGGCTCCAGATATTTTTTAAAGAAAATAACATTGAAATAAATCCTTCTTTAAATAATGTAAATACCCTTATTGCGCTGGGCTATATTGTACCTAAATAATACTTTTCCCCCTGTCACAAAACATTGTCATGGCCTATGAGAACGACAATACGAATATCTTTATTCCTTGAATATCCCAGGGACATAATAGACATTTGTATGTGATTTTTTAGAGGAAATTGTAAAGGTGGCCACCCACCGGTGTCCTGGAGCTCCAAACCCCTAAACTCAATGTAGGGGACACGGATAGAGGGCAAAATATGTACTGGGACATTTAACTTTCCTGCACAGATTTACAGCATGTGATAAAAGATAATTTTCCAACAAAATTGTAATAGAAGATTTTTGGAGAACGCTACGAGGTTTTATGAAGAAAGTATAAAAACGGATGGAGGTCTTAAAATTAAGGAAATGTTCCCGAAATGAAAGATATATTTAACGTAATAAAAAGTACAAAAAAAAGTTATCTTTTATCATGATTTAATCTTTAAAATTATAAACTATTAAAAAACAGCGTAAAGAAGACGTATTTATAAAAACACAATTTAACAAAAGAAATACTTTGTCAGAGACGCCCCTTTATAATTCACATTTTAATCACTATTAAAATGTCAATATCAGACTATTTTAGTTTTTCCTTCCCTCTTTTTCTTTTTTTTTTTTTTTACAATAAACATAATAATAAAACAGAGTATTAAAAAAATAAAGCATAATTACATATCAATGAAATACATATTAATTGAAAAATAGTAAACAAAAAAATCCCACAAAGGCATGGCCTTTTTTTGGGTATACAAGAAAATGTTAATGAATTTTAGCTCCTATAATAAATAATGGACAGTCATAATATTTTTGTATAACATAACAAAGAAAAAAAAAAATTCTGTAAAAGATAATAAAAAATAGTAATAAAAAATATTTAAAAAAAAAACACAAAAATATTCCTTATTATTAAAGGGCAAAAAAATAAATCAAAGAAAAACAGAGTTCATATCTTTAGTTTGAATCCAGGATAGTGCATGTTTTTTAAAAGATTAAAAATTTTGTAAGTTTGGAATCGATGGAATATTATCAGTAAAAAAATAATTAAATTTTTTTGGGCCTATAAAATATGCATGTCTCTTTCTTTTCTACTTTTACCCCCTCGTCTCCTGATAATGTGTAGGTTTTCACTTAATACCAATTACATTTTATTTTTTAATACACACTATTCATTTCGTTTAGTTTATCTTATAATAAAATTAAAATCCGAGTTATTCTTTTATACTGCACATTGATATTTACTACGTATTTTCTTAAATCAAATGGTTAGGATTGGTAGAAAAAATCTCCTTAAGGCAACATACCCACCCTTGTATCTAAAACTGTATATGTACACATATAGTGTTTAAACAAAATTAACAAATAAATACTTTGTTATTACTATGTTCCAGAAATTGCAAATGATTATTTTTTATTTAAAAAATTACATGAGAATGAAATAAAGCCAGTCTTAGGAACGGTAAATATTTGCACCCATTACATAATAGCAGTAATATATATATATATATGTCTGGATAATTTATATACCGCCATTTTGGTGAAAATCACCTCAAGGGCGCCATACAATAAACAAATATCCCAGCACGTCTTCGAGCTACAGAGCGCATAGACGGTTGGGATTATAATTCCTCGTTTCCAATTAATTTTTTTTTTTTTAAAAGATAGTATCTAGATTACAGCACATCTTGCAGCTACAGAGCGCATAGACGGTAAGAAATTTAGCTCCCATTTACACAAATGTTAATTACTCGTATAAAATTGACAAATAAATTTAGTGTATTAATGATATTTTAAAATAATTATAATATGAATAGTCAAAAAGAGTAAGATTACAACATGTCTTGCAGTTACTAAGCGCATGGACGATCGGAATTTTAGACACCATTTAAAGAATTTAGGTATTTTATAGTTGACATATGGAAGCGAGATAACCAATTATCGTGCAGCTACAAAGCGCATGGACGAGTCCAATTCTAGCAAGATAAAATTAATCATATCAATAAATTTACAAAAAAATATCGTAAACATAAAGCAGAGCAGTAAATTTGTCAAGTGTTCATGCCAAGAAGTAAGCAATAAAAAACCAAACAAATAAAGTACCGTTTTACCTTTATTTTTTATTTCATTTTATTTATGTTTGCACCACAACAGGCCAGGAGGCCCAATTACAGTGGTTACCATATTTATTATAAAAGTAATATAATAATTATATAAGGCAAATTATTTTTTAGAATAAAAATACCGTTTGAGATGTCATCTCTTTCATTTGTAACTCACCAATAAATGAAATGTGTATGTGTTAGTTAAATTATGACATCCAAGACGTTTGTAAAAGTGGTTCTGAACTCGAACCGCTGAAATGTAAGCCATTGGCCAAAGTTGAACCGATGACGTCACCAGCTTCATCAACAAGCTTTGCAGGAAGTACTGTGGTTCTAACAACTAAATCTGTTACGACTGCTTCAGGGCAAGACATTCTATCTCTCACAGCTGAGAGTTCCGTCTCTATTTTACTTGATTCAGAAGATAACCTCGCAGCTTCTGAGTTGACTCTGACTACGGAGTCTTTTTTGTCTCTCGAAACTGCAGAACAATCAGCAAGTACTCTTACTACCACCTCTGTTAAGAGTTTAACTAGCTTTGAAAGTGAAAAACAAGATTTTGGAGGGTGTTTGAAGACATTTTTATCCCCTGATAATTAATAACATTGCATGAGTGAATATTATGAAATTCATAAATCTGTTTAATATGGCACTCATTAATACACAGTTTTTTTTGGAATTTATGGAATATGTTTAAACTTCACAAACATTCACAGATGAAAGAATTGAGGAATATAGATGTTCGAATATGGGCAGAATAGTGAATGTTACAGTGTGTAAAGTGGCCACTTCAACCAGCCATTGACAGGTCATAAGCCCTGTAGATGCCTAGACTCCTATATTCATGAACTCGGCAATGGTTATTCACACGTATCTGATATATTTAGTGTAGGGTATTGTTCCTCTGTAACAAACCTTTTGAGCTTTTTCAAAGATGGTGAATGGTAATTATATTTATTTATTCATGCATTTCATAATATATATATATACGCTGTTTTTTTTTGTTCACTTTGCCTAGCTGTGTGAAACAGTACTTATGATTTTCTTGTTGTTTTACTGTAGAATGTTTTATTATTTAAACTTTCTACTGAATATGCTGTATAATTTTTAGGTTAATTTTTTAAATACGAGATCTTGTATAATTTTTGGTTTAATTTTTAAAAATAATTTTGGGTATAAGGAAATTCATGTTTAATAAAAATATATATATATTAAGCCAAATATGTTAATATTATAAATGTTTGTAAAAGGCAGATTTACCGTTTATGTTTATAAAATAAAACTACCTTCTCTTAAATGTTCTTCATCTCTGTTGTAATATGTTAGAATATGTATTAACTAAACGAAAATATAAAAGACCTCATTATATGACGCCACTCCCCATTTTTGAAAATAATAATTGTTTTTTCTTATCTTTAACGCAATGGAAAATGTTTAGATATATCTAAATGTACCTGTACATATAAAATTTGTATAATTTATTTATTAATTTATACATTCATTTTATATTTTACATAATGGCACAAAAAACACTTTGGCAAATTCTGTCGGCAAGCCAGAAATATTAGTATGCCTAATGTTGCAATCGGTTCCTATACAATAATGTAACATAGTCCATAAAAATCAAGTCGAATCATTTGGTTAGTCATCGCAATTGGCACCGGGTTAAAATACGCACAATATGCTTAACATCAAAACAAAATATATTTATTCATTTATTGAAACACTTTATATATATATACAGTTTACAAACATATGCATAAGGGCTGGAGAATCGCCTCAAGTTAATTTCTTCCTACATACCCGAACCGTTCAATTTGAGAAAATCAGTGGTATATGAACACATTGTTGGTTTAGTAATAATTTCTCTCAAAAACAAAATATTTATAAAAATACATATTTTTTAAGAAGTTTAAATTGACTAAATATCTACACTATACTATGAACAGTGGAGGTGGTACAGAGTAAAGGAAAGAGGGAGGAAAAAGTAAATATACATTAATACGTATCAACACTTCTGCGTTTGTCAAATTTTTTTGTAGACATAAACTAGATTCAACCCCTTTGGGAGTTATCAGGTGGTAGTCTCTGCAAATGCCTCAACATCTATATTCCTTTCTTTAGGAGTTCTTTTGTGTTCATCTTCATCATTAATAGTAATACATGTAACTGATAGAAATAATTAAGTTATTATGTGGTTACTTACCTCAGCACTTATGTATAGAAGTGAAACATGGAACTGGTAAAGGAAGAATAAAAGCAGAGTGAACGCGGTTGAAATGCGATCTCTTAGACGAATATGTGGGAATCAATATATGACAGGGTTATGAATGATTAAATCAGGAGAGAGTGTAAATCTGACTAAGGTATAATTAAAGGATTAAGAAAGGGTCTTTAAGATGGTTTTGTCAGGTAGAACGAATGGAAGACGAAAGGATGGTAAAACTGGTGTATACTCGTATGGTGAGAATAAACGTTAACTTTGGACGAGGATGACCAAAAAAGACGTGGACTGATCAGATACACCAAAATCTTAAGACTAGTCATGTCAAAAGCGGACAGAACCAAAGGGCAAGTACGACAAAATGTATGAATGTGGAAGAAGCTAGGAATGTATGCCAGGATAGACGTGTGTGGCGCTTCATTCTCTCTGCCTACACCTACGGGAAAATGGCGTAATGGTAGTAATAGTAGATATAGATAATAAATAAAATTTACTGTAAAATATAAATTGATTCAATCTGCGTGGTATATGACTCCTACAGGGGATGAGGAGAGATTTAACTTCCCACGAATGTGAGACTTGCGAGATTGGTTTTAGTATGCCAGAAATGTAGAACAGTCTGCGTCTGCGTCTGTTTCCAGATGAAATGGTTTATAGTATTTTAACGTAAATTCCTCATTTCATTTAAGTTTTATCTTTATTCGCAAATTTATTTCCCCCATACTCGGGGCGAATCTCATTCTATTGTGGAAAAATGCATAAAATATAGAGCAGCTTTTAACATAATTCGGAGATTTTTGTATTACGCCCGTTTTTATTTCGTAAGATAAATGAAATAAAGGGCAAAGATTTCTTTATCTGTATCATATTGTGAAAATTATTATTTCAGTGAACGTCAAATGTTAAAACTCGGAGAGTTGGTTTACTTCGCGTAAAACCCTTCTTTTTAATTTAATTATTACATATAATTTTATATTTGGAAATGTAAAGTTTTATGATACTACTACTACTACCACCAACACTTACCCGTAGGAGTAGGCAGAGAGGATGCATTACCATACACCGATGGATACAATCTAGCTCCCATTTACATTTTACAAAACATATTAAGAAGTGTTTTCAAAACAAACAAAAAAAATCAGATAAAATCTAGATTACAAGATATTCTACAGCTACAAAGCGCATGGATAGTTAAAAATCTCGACCGTATTTAGAGATGAAGATTAAGTTCGAAATAATTGTATAATACAATTAATTTACAGAATATGAAAGCTAATCTTTTTTTTATTTTATTTCATTGGAAAGCCAACAGACATTTATACATTTATAAGAATCAATTATACCATAAATACATATCATAAAGTCCAATTAGAGGCTTACACGTAATATTGTTACTGTAAATGTTGTCACATAAAAATTATACATAACATAAAATAACTAATCATACAAAACTTATAATATTACTAGAAATGTAAATGAAATATTGGTCACACAGTTGCACATTACAATAAATAATACAACTATAGTTGACCACACAGTGTTCATTTATTATGTGCCTACATACAGAACTGCACATAACCTGCATAATATAGGCTGCGGATTCAAGGCGCAACATCAAAACATGAATTATTTTTGGAAATTTCACTTTTAAAGGAAGTTAAAGATATGTTATTAATATCAATACAATTTAATTTCTGATTACACATATGGCAGGTTCTATTTACAAATGAATTTTGAAAAGATTTAGTTGAACATCTAGAAATTTTAAAAAGAGATTGGTTTCTGGTCTGCGTTACTGGGACTCTAAAATTAATAAGTGACAGAATCTTAGGGCAATCTATCATGTTATTCAAAGTTTTATACATAAATATGGCATCAGCCATGTTCCTTCGAATTTGGAGAGTTTGGAGTTTAGGTAAGTTCATAGATTCATCTGGACCTGTATTCTGAGTCAACCGTCTAAAATTGCAATACGATAAAATTTTTGATTGTATAGATTCAATTCGGTTAATGTATTTTTTGTATTGAGGGCTCCAAGCGGGAGATGCGAATTCTAATTGACTTCGAACAAATGTAAAGTAAAGAGTTCTAAGAGTGCGCGCATGATTGAATTCTCTCCCTATACGGAAGAGGAAACCTAACATTTGGTATGATTTTTTCACAATTGAGTTGACATGTGCCTCAAACGTTAACTTATTGTCAAGTAGAGCCCCGAGATCCCGCATCTCATTAACTTTAGTAAGTACTTGATAAATGTAAAGTTGATTGTAAAGTTGTTCCTTGAAAATGTGAGCACAGAGCATTTTTTAATATTCAATTTGAGTAAGTTTTGTTTACTATATAGATTTAATCTATGGAGATCTTCTTGGAGTTTGACACAGTCGAAATTAGATTTTATTTTTAAATATAATTAATATTATCAAACATCTTTCACATTTGTACATCTTGTCATACATGCCCTTCGGTTCTGCCTGCCATTTTGTCATACACGGCCAGACTTAAGATTTTGGTTTAACTGTTTATGTCACGTCTTCCTTGGTTATCCTCGTCCCACGTTACCGTTCGTTCTCGTCATATAGGCCTATTTTACCATTTTTTTGTCATCCATTTATTCTACATGACCAAACCATCTCAGAGACCCTTTATTAATTTTATCAATTGTACCTGACACCTTGTACACTCTCGCCTGATTTTATCATTTGTAACCCTGTCATACATTGATTTTCTGCACATTCGTTTAAGAGATCGCATTGAGACAGCGTTCCTTCTACTTTAATTCTTCCTGTTCTACGTTTCACTTCTATAAATGAATGTTGGGACTAAAACTTCGTTGTGCATAGTCAATTTGGCTTTGATTAACATATTTTTATTAGCAATTACTGTGCTTAGTGCGTTGTTCATTTTGTTGCTCGCATCCACTTTCCGGTTCCAACATCTTTTTCTACTCTTCCATCTCTCGAAAACATGCTCAAAATGACAATGACATTAAAATTATTATTTCTTTTTTATTATCAAAGTTTTTTTTATTATCAAAAAACTCTCGTACAGGTTAAGAAAAAAGTGGTTGGTTACCAATCAACTTTTTTTTTGTCATTTTAAAAAGCAGTTAAAAATTTAAACAATAGGTAGAATAACTTGTGATTTAATAAAAAAAAACATGGACCAAGTTACGAGTAGGATTCTTGATGAGATTTTTTTAAAATTTATTTTTATTTAAACGCTTTGCAATTTTTAACATGTTTCATAAATAAAGACAGACATGTATTTTACACAGAAGTAGCAAAAAATATAAATGATGTTTAGAAAAAAAGTAAAAGTATTAAAAATATCATATTTACATATTAGTACAAAATATATGGGTGTACTAAACATATAGTACATACATATATTGCAGTGGAAATAAAAGAAGTGCGTTTTCAAATATAAAGACAGAAATGAATTTTACACAAAAAAGTAACAAAAAATAAACATGAATTGAGAAGAGTAAAAAAAAAAATCATCATTAAATATTAGTAGAAAATATATGGGTATATATATATACTAATACATACATATATTGCAGTAGAAAGAACAGGAGTGCATTTTTTCGTATAGGTTATATTAAAATAAGATGAAATTAGAAAAATACTAATTTAGAATACAGATATAAGTCAATAAACGGTCAACAATTGAAATCAACATAGTATTATTTAGGTATTACAATTTAAAAATAGTAAATTGATACACTGCATTTTAAAATGTGTTATATTAAATATATCTACGTAGTTTGCATATTCTTTTGCAAATGTATGAATTCTCCTTATTGGCAAGTGTGCAGTGTGTAGTTTGTTGTAGATACGTTTACATAGAATAGTTGATTAAATCGGGTAACCCGGCACGGAACTTGCAAGTTAATTAGTTGTAACAGTTCGGAGCAATCAAATATTGAATAGGTGCGAAGGTTTTCACGGTCACTGTTATCAGTTTGTTTATTTTTTGGGTGATACCGTGTCTGTTGGATTTGTTCCGAAGTTTCGGCTACCATTGCAGGAGCCATCTTCTAGAACCATCATCTAAAGATGGTGCCTGCAATGGTAGCCAAAACGTCGGAACAAATCCAACAGACACGGTATCACCCAAAAAAGAAACAAATTAATCAAATGTTAAATTTTATATTTTGAATAAATGTAATATTTATTAATTCTCAGTGTCCCATGCTCTCAATAACCGTTTGCCGCTAAACAAAAACACTTAGTCAAAAATTTTTATTAAAAAATAATTTATGTGTGTTGAAGTAAGTGGCATTATTTATTTCTCATCATTTTGCCACTCATCCTTATAATCTGTGCACATTAACCTTTGATGCACTTCAATTAGTGATTATGATTGACAATATCACCCCAGCTAGTTCCGATCGAGGAATATAGCGGAGCGCAAAGGGGGTTCCCAGACAACTTGCAGCAGGTTGGGGGGGTCCAATGTTGGGAGGATCACCCCTTGCCGAATTGCTATGCAAATTTCTGTCCCGTCTAATAAATAGGATGAAATTCCAGTCTTTGATCAACGTATTACGGTGTAATTATGTTCACGCATCAGTCAACATGGGGTAGTCTACCGCTTATATTTGTTTTGTAATTAAAGTGATGAAATTTCTGGTAAACGGCAAAGCCTCTCTTTGTGGAAATATTAATACCACGATGTCGCCGGGTTTTAATTTCTGCTCTGCTGGAAGGACGAAAATAGTTTCAACCTTTTTAAAATTCATCTTGAAGTTGACGGAACGTGAAGCGTACCGTGAAATAGGTTCTACGGATTTACCTCAAGTGGTTGTCTCTTGGGACAAAGTAAGTACGTACTAAAGACTGGCAATCAGGTTAACATTGTACGTACATAGATATTGCTATGCGCACACATAGAATAACATGAAAAGCTTCATTTAAAACCCAGCAGCTATATGTAAATTGGAGCGTTTTTAGATTTATATGGTAAAATACGAAACGCCAAAAGGTTAATTTATGTAAACAAGATAAATACACAAGTACATTGTATAAATCATAACATAGATGCATAATTTAAAAATTACATGTTTACTGTGTCTTTAGTGATTTATAATTTATGACATTTTTTACTTTCACTACTGCAGAACAGCGTTTATTCACTATTTTTAGTAAATTGTTATTCATTTACATAGACTTAAGAATAGTCCCAAAACCGCATACGCACATCAAACAGAAGGCGACTAAACTACTCATTTATGAGTAGGTTTACGTTTTGACCCATTAGTTTCTTTTTAGACATCGCTCAATACGCAACTCCTGATTTGATTTCAACTATGCCGTGTTGTGTCCTTTTAAAGTGTAGAAATATTATCAGTATTTTAAAGAAACAGAATGGTATCACATTTCATGTCTAATTTTTATGTTTTTTTCATTATGTATTTTTATATAATTTAATTTAGTACGTTCAATTATTTGGCATATGATTTATTGCTCCTATTTCTTATTTTTCTTATTATAGAATTGAGTGAGTTTCTAGAAAACATATCTCAATTATCATTTCAATTATGCTTTTATGTATATATTCTTTTTCTGTTGATTTAAATGATACTCTTATTTTTTTTAATACTACTTTATTTTACTATTATTTTGTCGATTTTAATGATACCACTATTTTGTATATTTGATTATGTGTGATTCTTAATTTATATAATTTATATTTTAAAAAATATTTCTGATTATCTTTTTTGCATTGTATTCTTTGGAATTTGATTATTTATTACATTTATAGTTTTTTCTAGATTGTGATTCTATGTCATTATAATTTGATCTAATTAATTTTACTATGTATTTTTATTGTTATTTATTGTGGCTTGACACGGGCATAGCCTAAAAAGCCTTAATAAGTTCATAAATATTTAAACTAGTGTAGTTTTGAATGGATAAATAAATAAATTTGATAACGAATGTTTAAGAAGCAAATGCATTACTTAAAAATTGAATTATTTTTCCATCTGTCAAATTTTCGAAGAAACAAAATGGAAATTTCGTTAGTGTTGCCAGAGTAGTAAATTTTTTTACCCTTCTTTTCTCATCTAGTAAGAGAAATAATGAAAATTGGACCTCGCATTAAACAACTCTGTGGTGGACATTTGACCGACATTACCTTTAAACCATAAAATATTATTCAACATGATATAAAAATATCCGTTTTATGTAAAATAAAAATAATTTTATAAATTAAGTTTAAAATTCATTAATTCAATTATAACTATTATTAAATTACCCTTTACCTATCTACTCTGTTATGTCAAATGTTTCCGTGTGCACAATAAAATTTAGAGAAATTAACAGATTGCCTTTTTTTACCTTACATTTGATATTTATAAAAAAAGAATACAAACAATGTAAAAGTATGAATAAATAAATAAATGAATTTGTACCACCGAATTATTTGATCTAACTAAATTTTCCTCAATAAAAAAAAAATAGGTATCTATCATATACACATTATTAATCGAATTATTCTAAATAATTAATAAATGTTTGTCGCAAGAGGCAAAATTAGCTGTTCACAACGGAGTCCTGGTCCCGACCCTGATGTATGGGAGCGAAGTATAGACTTGGAAAAACAGGGATGAAAGAAGGCTGAATGCTGTAAAAATGCGATCTTTCAGGTGAATGTGTAGTAAAACTATGTACGATAGATGCACTAATGTTGAGATCCGTACAATATGTAAGGCTGAGACAAGCATTATCGACAAAATCAATAAAGGAGCTCTGCGCTGGTTTGGACATGTAGAGCGAATGGACAGCGAAAGAACGGCCAGGAATATGTACAATGCTAATGTTGATGGGTGCAGAAATAGAGGAAGACCGAGAAAGACATGGCATAGCCAAATCCTACAAATACTTGAAGATGGACATGTCAAAAGTCGGAATAATCGGCGCGCGTGCATGAGAAGATGTATAAATGTAGAGGAAGCTAGATCTGTATGCAAAGATGGAGTGATGTGGCGTTCTATCCTCTCTCTCTACCCTTACGGGGAAACGGCGTGATGGTTTGTTGTTGTTGTATTAATCGTTCACATACTTAAAGCCTATTTTAAAAATCCTAACTTGATATCCATAAAAACGAGTTGTATTTAGCTTTTCATTTTATAAAGTTATCTATGAGCCATTTAAAAAAAATATATTTAACAGAAATATTTTATTAGCTGAATTCCAGACTGTCTAGCAGCTATAAAACGCTGCGATAATTGAAAATCTATACTATTAACAAATTTGATTAGCTAAGAAAATACGTAAAAGAATTTACTGCATTTTATTAAATTATTTATGGCTCATTTTTTTAATAAACGTTTAATTATAAAATGTTTTGTAATTGATTGTATTTATTTGTTTTATTATAAAATACATAAATTATACCATGAGCCTAAATTGCATGACATTATGAAATATAATTCGACATATGTACCTGTTTTAAATATTTATTTATTAAATCTTCAAGGACAAAAAAAACACTCTAAGGGACTTGCTGCTGCAAATCTTCTAGCCGGCTGAAAAACAGATTGGTCTAAATTTGTACAATTTAAAAAAACACGCATATTTATTTTCAAATCTCAGCTGTTTTTTTTTATTGCCCAGAGATACGAAAAAAAAAATTAAAATATCTTCTTTTCCATACTATAAATTTATAATATTTAAATGCTCCTTTATATGATTCATCATACTCTCATTACTTACTCATACCAATACACACAAACACACCCTCTTAAATATATACATGTATAAATATACCCATGAACACATTTAAGAATGAACCATAATAAAATATGTATGATTATTATTTAGAAACTTTGCAGGAGGCTTATTCTGTCACAAATTCGTTTCATCAATTCGTTTGTTCGTTTCTCTCGAATTAGTTATAGAATAAGGTCACCGGTCTATCTTTCAACTTTATCTTTATTCCGTAATTTAATAATTGTTGACTGTACGTTTCAATAAAATAAAAAAAATACAATTTGTATAATTTTCATATAATTTTTTTAGTCACCGTTATTTTTTATTCAGCTTATAAAATATATAAAACAACATAGTCAAAAAAATTAAACAGTAGCTTATCTTAATACACTAAACTTATAAAAAAAGTTTGTCGTTGGATGCTTGGATAAAATATAATGAAACTGACACATTTCGTTCTAATAAAAAAGATTTAGCCATTAAATTATACGAAAAGGTTATTCTGGAGTTCTCAAGGAGCCTACTTTGTTCCATTATTATTTAAAATTTTTGTAAATGATGTTATCAATGTTTTTCAAAAAACTAAATTCTGGATTTTTGCTAATAGCAACAAGATACTTAAATTTATGAATCTTCTAATAATTGTCTTCTTTATCAGCAGGATATGAACTGTTTCAATGAATGGTGTGACATCAACTGTCATCAACTAAACATTGACCAATGTAAAATAATATCTTTCTCGAACGAAAAAAACCTATACAAATTAAAAAGTATTTTAATGGTTTCGTCAATAAAGGATCTTGGCATTACTTTAGACTTTCGATAGTAAACTCTCCTATCGTGAACACATTGATAATATTGTAAAAAATCTCTCCAACTTCTTGATTTTACGAATAGAATAACGACGGACTTCAAAAATATCAAAACCATCAAAACTCTATATTGCTCACTAGTTCGACCACAACGAGAATTTGTTTCTCTAATTTGATTTCCATTCTATAGGACTCATATTGACCATATCGAGTCTATCCAACACCGTTTTTTAAGAAAAATGGCATGGTTGCTCGGATTACAAAGAAGTAATTATTCCTATTCTAAAATAGAGCAATCTCTTGATTGTTCTTCATTGGAAAACGTAAAATTGATATAAACCTTACGTGCATTTTCAAAATTTTTGAGCCTCAAGTGATGTCCCATCTCTATGGCAATCAATTTCTTTTCACGTTTCCAACCATGTCACCAGAAATCAAAATCTGCTATTTATTCAATATTTTAAGAGCAACTTTTGCTTTTATGCCCCAATATCCAGAATGTGTAGATTAGTCAATTCGTCACACGACTTGAAATTATTTTGGATAGATCTTTCGGCTTTTAGTAGATCTTTTTGCCACTAAAACAGTGTTGGATAAAGATGGATTGGCATAGTTCACGAAGTCTTATAAGTTTTATGTGTTTATGAATATATTGTATACCATTATTTTGTCTATTGTATTTGCCGTTGTTTGTCTTTGCTACAAAGTTTAATGTTATTTATGTTATATTTTTTGTATATAGGTTTCTTTATGTAACCGTTGTTATTGGCTTAGGATGTATATTTGTATAATAAATTACAATTTTTTTAAAAAATAATAATGAATCAATGGATAATTATTTGGAAGAATCGGTGAATGCCGATGATGTTTATCAGCGTGTGTTACGTTTTTGAATGAATTTTATTTTGGACTATAACATGTTAAGTAAATATTTATTGTCGGTCGATTACGGTCACAACGAGACCGTTAGGTTAGCAGGAAAAAATGGACACAAAACGAACACAATACAATGTTTATACTTCTAGGTATCACTTGACATCTTCTGCAATCCGTTACTATTATCTTTGTAAAGGGCGGAGCATCTATCTAGTATGACATGAATAGTGTTATGAATCGCTCCAATAGACTTCAATGCCCGTGAAAGCCTTATCTGATTTCATTAGAGCGCAAAAACTATACAAAGGATATAGAATCAAAACCCAAAAATCCACAATACAAGCAAAAAATATATTATTTGATGCTTTGTTTTGTTACTAACCTTTTGAAAAAGACATTTTTAATTAATTTAAAATGAACTGATTGTAAAAGTAATAAAAGTGCACAAAACACATTGCAGATATATTATTATTTGCAAGATTCACCAAGTAAATTTATATAGCTTGTCAGAGGATTTTTTTTAAAAGTAGTTAAACTATATCGACCGAGAAAAAGAAAAAAAAGATAAAGGGTCAAAGCACCAGTAAATGACCACCCCGCAGTAAATGACCCATTGCTACATGTGTCCAGTCAAAAAACTTTTAACACTAGAAACTATGAGAAAAACAGTAGGCGGACACATCTTTCAGGAAGAAACAAATCTATCAGTTTTGAACTGTGAATTGTCAAAATGTAATAAATAGTGCGTCTTCCCGTTATTCTTCTGAAATTAATAGTGGTTTTATAAGGAAAGGTGTGGTAAATGTTTTATTTGATGCTATTTCTTATGCAATTCTTTAAATATACCTATATTCTAATATGTTAGGGTGTTTTATAATGTTATGATGTAACTAAATCTGAGTATTATTTTTATTGGGGTAGTAGTGGTCATTCACTGGTGATTCTGCTATTTTTTTAGAGTAATATTAATTATAATCGTAATACTCGTATTTCAATAAAAAAGTAAAAGTACTTAAAAATTAATGTGTTTTTTATTGTTTTCTTGACCCTACGAACATTCAATAATAGGAAAGAAAAATAGCAGAAACATTGAAATAAATATATGAATAAAAAAAAGTCTTAAATTTAACAATATCGTTTTTCAAAATACATTTGTACAAACTTAATGGTTGAAAAGCCTTAATCACAAATATAAATATATTTTTTGTTTTAATCAATGTTAATTGTAAATTGTGGTAATGCAGTTAAGAATGAAACAATGGTAAAAGAGTTTTAACTGAATGCTATTTTATTCGAGCTCATGGGAAAAAAAGAGATCATATGTATCCTATAGGATACATTGCCAAGAAAAGAGTTAACCTCAGAGTAATAATACGCCACCCGCTTATAAAGTCGCCCAAACGGACAAAAAACATTAGGTGATTATCAGTCATGAAGTTTGTTTCAGTTTACAGCAATACAACGGGCCCTAAGTAGTTAGGTCGAGAATTGCAATTGCAAACTGAAACAGCCCGTTACATGTTTGTTGTTAAACCAAAACTTTGGGACACTTTTGTTCAATGCAATAGAGCAAAAGAGTGCCTCTATAAGTCGGTAACGAATTACTCTGAGGTTTTAATTTATTTTGCCATTTATCTTGTTTCAGATAATGAAGAAGTTCAGTGTTTTTTTATTTGTTTGGTAATAGACTATTAAACTAAGCCAATTAAAATATATATATATATATATTTATCTTATTATCGGCACTATGATTTTTTAAAGTTTTTTTATTTCTGAAATAACTCCGCGTGTGACGTCAGAGGTTCTCTTCCGCTTATTCTCGATCAGTTATGCCCATTAGTCCATTGACGGCAAGCGAACCGGAGAAGTTTTCCGTAATTCCCTTATCATTGTTTGATTCATATGAACTAGTGACGTCGTTCGACGTAGTTCGTTATTATTAAATCATTTTTCAATATTTTTTTCCTACATTGTCAGGATATTTCGTGGTACAATTAAATGCTCAAACTATTATCGCGCGCAAGAAAACATTTATTGTAAGCAATTCCCCGTAGGGCTAATGTTCCTCATTAGATGCAGTAATTATTTTACTAAACGGTTTGCCTCCGGAAATGATCCTAACGTATTTGGCGTTCTTATATGTAAGTCTTTCTAATTTTGCGTCAGATAAAGAATACAGTTCTTTTGTGAAATGAAAACATTGACACTGTAATTTGTCCTTCCGACCTGTTGTTTTGCAAAAGAAGAACAAAACAAAATAATAAACAGAAAAACTCATTTACGTACATAACAGTACTTTGTATTTATGTTGAGTCTAATAATCAGTATCCACGGGAATTAATTAAAAAATTTAGTTTCGGAGTAAAGAGTCCTTTTTATGTACATTCAACGAATGACGACAAGGTAGCACAAACTTTTTTAATTTACCATGTTTTGTCATTGGGAAAGTTTTAGGGGACGCCAATGGTAAGCAGATGAGAGATAAAATATATATAATATAATGTGTATCGGCAGAAGAATTGGACAGCCATTGTTGATTCAAATCGGATTAAGTTTCGCCAGACTTAATTAATGTTTCCGTAGCTAGTCGACAAATCACCAGAAAAGGTCGCAGAAAAAAACCCCGTGGAGAAATGGAGACTTTGAAATAAACAGACAAAACGAAATTAAAGATACCGCATAGGAAATATGGTCTAGGTATTTATTTAGAGTACTGTCATAACATAGGGAGAATCACAAACGTATAATAAATTAACAGATGCGTTATTTATTTATTTTCACAATATGTCCAAGGGATATTTACAAAAATAATACTAGCTAATGTAAATTAAAAGTGAAATTCAGCCTAGTAAAAAAAAAACTTAAACACATTATTACTTTTGTACAAAATATTACAAAATTTTAAAACAAACGGTACGTATACATAAGTCACTGCACAACTCTGCTCCAGAATATCTAAGGGAACTCTGCATTCCAGATGAACTAGCTGACAGACGTCTTACGCTTAGATCAGCTACATCTACGTCGAAAGGAAAAGTTATTATACCTGTACGCAAACAGCGCACTAAATTCGGCGAACGTGCATTTGCGGTCGCAGGCCCTACGGCATGGAATACTCTCCCAGCAGAAATCCGAAACTGTGAGAGTGAAGTGAAAGTATTTTGGAAGAAACTTAAAACCCACTTGTTCTCTAAATCATTTGAATAAATTCTTAGCATGTGGTGGAAAAGTAATATGAAAAAGTACACTATTTTTCTTAAATTAAAAAGTTAAAATTAAATTTATATCTTTATAAAATCACTTTGTAAAGCGCCCTTGAGGTATTATATTACGAAAATGGCGCTATATAAGTTATCCATAATTATTATTATTACTTTAAATGGTGATGGTGATGATGGTGATGATAATGAAAGTGAAAAAAATGTTTAGGTACGAAAAATTAATAAATGCTATTTACTTATATCAACAAAAAAAAATTAAATGACTAAGAGTATAAGAATATTATATACATGGATAACATTGAAAACATCGCATAAAAAATATATAATGTTTTGCATCGACTTGAATTATTATTATTAGCTTTTAAACAATGTATTTAAGAAGGGTTTAAAATTAATAATAGGAGAACTGTAAGGCAATTTGTAAAATCAAATTGTCCCTTATGGTAGCTAGGTAAAATAATTTGTAATAACCTGTAAGTATAATTTATTTTAGTCACTTTCAAAATATTAGTATAATTTATTTAGGCTTGTCCCTTCAAAGAAAAAGATCTTTTTAAAAACTAATTTTTTATTTTTATTTTTTATTTTTTATTTTTCCATACATATATTATTTACATTAAGCTATAACATGAATTGGTAAAAAATTGTGCATGTTGTGTTTATATATCATTTATTAATAATATCATAAAAAATTGTAGTTATTATACCAATCTCGTATGCATTGTTTATTGCTTGCTAAACATACGAGAATAAACACAAAGCAATAAAAAAAAAAACACTTGCAAATTTGTTAGTTAAAAAGTGTTAACTGTTATAGTGTAAATTATTATCATTATTATGGAGTCTATGTCCAGTAGAATGAAGAATACAGTTCTTCGTATGAAAAAGATCCAGAATCCTGGACGAGTGTTTTCGAATGAATTGTTGCTCTCAGGTAAAAATTCTAAATAAAGAAATCGGACGGAGAAAAATTCTCCTCTTAGTCTAGTGGTTGGGTTGCCAACCGTGTTCGAGGTTCCGGATTCGGTTTTTAAGAAGGCTCGCATGAAATATTTATTTTTAAACGTGGTTTTACAGTTAAGTATTTATAAATTTTAATTTTTGAAGAGTAACTCGTTTATTGTCAAAAAAACATTGCTTTTTGGTTTGATCGAAATTAATGGATGAGAAAATCAATGCTTCTTAAAACCGTTTTCGGATATCATTGTCCTAGGACTGGCACCTGAGGCGTAAGTCTAATTGTCTCACCTTCACGTAACAGATGTTCAATATATTAGTATACGAAAGCAGCGCCACGTGCACCACCGGGTTCTGATAGAAACCTGATGATTACGGATTACTTATAAATTGCAATTTTTGTAATTTAAAACACCAAGATGTCAATTTGACATAAAATATATAATTTCAGTAAAAAAAAAATTTTAAATCATGAAAGAGTTTTTAACTCATAAATCCTGTCTTAAACCTTTTTCTTGATAGTTGTTTTTGTCATTGAGAGCTTAATAGACTCTTCCAAAATTAACTCTCAAATGTGCAATAAATATTTTTTTCAAAGAGGTCCTCCGCCAACATTTTTGTCAATATAAGAAATTACATGTATACTTTTAATTACGTTTTGAATATAAATAACGTATCAAATAGACATCAAAAGATTCCACGAGAGGTAAGCTGATATAATTAATCCGGCATTTTTTTTTTGCGTTAAAGCAATTCCGCTTCTTAAAAGAGGGTTGAGTGTAGTTATGTACTATTCAATATAAATAGAGAAATGTACGGTTGGAAGCAACTTAATTAAACATTGAATGAAATAATAGGCCTATTGGGGTGAAAAGATTTATGTATCTGCAAAGCAAATTAAATTCAATTAAAATACGAGTATCACAATACAAAATCCAAAATAATGGTGGCAGCAAGCATTAATCAAAGCGAAAAAAGTAATCATAATTTGTTTTAATTTCGTGATAAATAAAATGGTGCGTTTAAAAGGTAAATTTTCCTTTAAATTTGTTAAAACAGAGAAAGAAAACATTTTTGAGAGGGGAATATGGGAGTCTATGCATTTACAGGGCTTATGACCTGTCATTGGCTGGTTTACGTGGCCAC